>NC_056735.1:34049510-34114875 GCF_019279795.1 Protopterus annectens | reverse complement strand
CAGGATCTATTGTGTATTATTGCAAATAATAAACTAAAATATCCACACAGGCAGAAAAATGTAGAAGATAAATATAAAAGAAAAGTAAAAAATAAGCAATTGATTGATGACCCAAAAAGTTGTATAGAGAATTGGAAAACAAGGCAAAAGAAATTGAAACACAACCAAAAAAGTAGGAATAGATACATTTTGGGGAAATATCCATGAAAATCATGTGGAACATAACGGGTCTATATTACCACATTGAATGGTGATAAGTTCGAATGCCCTTTGTTAGAGCCTAAAAGTCTGAAAACCCTAAACAGCGAACTCATGGAATAGCGATTTTTTTCCCAGCGAAAAAAAATCACTGCTTCGTGGGGAAAAAATCACAACTTTAAAACAAATTGAAGTGGGGGGCTTTGTCTCCCACATCCCCCAAACCCCTCTACTTAAATATACTAACTCCGAGATTGCACTACGGTGGAGGAAATAGCAAAGCCCTGAAGACTGCCCACTGATTTTTTTCCCTGGGAAAAAAATTGATGTCCCGTAACTTTGCAGTTTAGGGCTTTCAGACTTTTCGGTTCAAAGGGCGTTCGAACTTATCACCATTCCATATGGTGATATACACCCAGAACATAACAAAGATGCTAAATGGATAGAAGAAGTAAAAGAAAGAATAAGAAGTTCAAAAGTACAGGATATGAAATGGGATGAAGTAACAGCCAGAGAAACTGAAACAAAGTTAAGAAAAACTCCTAAATGGAAAACCCTAGGCCCAGATGCAGTTCCTGACTTCTGGCTCAAAGTATTAACATCTTTACATGAAGATGTAACCATGAGTTAGAACTATTTATATGCGTACTCCGAACAGACACCAGCCTGGTTAACAACAGGAAAAACAATACTCCTACTTAAAGAGCAAACCTGCAAGCTATCCTAAAAACTATAGACCAATAACTTGCCTTCCAACAGTGTATAAACTATACACTGGAACTGATGCCAACAGAGTTTATAGTCATTTAGAATAAAACTCAATCATGGCAATAGAGCTAAAGGGTAATAAAAGAAAGTCAAATAGAACAAAGGAACATTTGTTGTAAATCAAGTCATAATGGAGAACTGTAAAAAGGGGAAGAATCTAAGTATGGCATGGATAGACTACAAAAAGCATTTGACAGTATCCCACATTTAAGGATAAAAAAGTGCTTAAAAATGTGTAAGATACACTCTACACTGATTGATTACATTACAGGAACCATGAAACCACATTGCAATTAAGCCGTGATAAAGGACAAATTATTATTCCAGGGATAAAAAATTAAAGGGGTATATTCCAGGGTGACCTTTTGTCTTGCCCTTAACCCATTATTTGTTTATTTAACATTTGTTACCGGGGAAAGTCCGACTTAGAACAAAGTAAATTTTCAGCGGAGGCCCAAGGAGAAATGCTCCAGACACATGTCTTTGTAACATGGGAGAAAACTGGTTTACCAGGAAAAAACCCACACAAATGCATGGAGGACATGCAGACTCCACACAGAAGGCACTCCAGCTGAAAATTGAACTGAAGAACCTGTTGCTGTGAGGCAACAATGCTACTGCTGCACCACTGCTCCATCCATTACACTGTCTGCTCAACAGATTAGGTCATGGCTACAATTTGGCTCCCAGAAAACAACAAAATGTAAAGACTTCTCATATAGTTCATCAGATGAGGAACTGAAAGCACAACTGCAATTTGTCAAAACTTTTTCAGATGATATAAGAATGTCATTTGGTCTTGATAAATGCACAAAATCAATCTTTAGTGCTAGAAAGTTGCAGCACCAAGAAAACATCAGTTTGGGACAGGAATGTGATATAAAAAAACTTGATCAAGAGGGTGTGTATAAATATTTGGGAATTGATGAAGGATCAACAATAAAGCATGGACAAATTTGAATAGGATTATTTCAGAAAACTAAAATTAGTACTGAAAACATGTTTGATATCTAGAAACAAAGTCCAAGCTTTAAACCAATTTGCTTTTCCTGTCCTAACTTATAGTTTTGGAGTGAATGACTGGACCCAAAAGGTGTTTGATAGGTTGGACAGGAAATCAAGAAAGATGCTTCATGGTCATCAAATGATTTATAATAAATCAGTGCATACCAAGACTATATATTCCCCATTCTGAAGAAGGTATGATCTGTCCTCAAAATTGATTACATGTATAGATCTGCAGCCTTGGAATTGCATACATATCTGCTGACCTCAAAAGACCTGAACATAGTGAAAGTTTTGAAACATGAGGAGAATAAGTCAAAGATGACTTCCCTGCTTAGTTTAGCAGAAGCATATTGGTGTTAAGTAGGAATGGAAATCAAACCAGAAGTAGATAAAAATCAGGTGAATGATCAGATGAGAAGGCAAGAAATGTGGAAAATGCATAAATATAGTTGCAAGTATAGAAAACTCTTGGAACAACCTCACGTTGATCAGGATCGAATGCAGGAATGGTTAATAGGAGGCAAATTTAAACCAAATGACAAAACTTAATATTGGCGGTTGAAGACAGTGGAGTACGTACACACTGGTTTATAAAGTCCGTTGAACATGTGGGAGAAACAGACAAATGTAGGTTTTGTAAAACAGAATTGGAAACAGTTGCAAATCTTGTTGGTTGTGATATAGGAATGGCAGAAGGACTGTATACTGAAAAGCATAATAATATGGCAAGACTGCAAACATTGTAATATTGAAGTAGCTGTAAAACACTGGAAACATGAGCCACAAAGCTTTATAGAAAATGTGGAACTTTATAGCACATGGGACTATCTATTAACAACAGTTCAAAAAATAGATGCGAGAAAACCAGATATAGTAGTCCATGAAAAGAAGACAAAAGTAGCATTAATCATTAAAATTGCTACACCCAGTGACTATGGTGTCTTACGTACAGAGAGACACAAAGTCAAAAAATACCAGGATTTGCAGGCAGAAATGAGGGCAGTGTGAAAGAGGGATACCACCACAGTTCCAATACTAGTAGAAGCAACAGGTCTTGTAAAAAAATGTACAGTTGTACTTAGATATGTTACCGATACATGTAACACTATATGAATTGTAGAAGGAGTCATTACTGGGCACATTGTGGCTGCTGCGAAGAGCACTTCTGGCTAACATCAGATATTGAAACAATACTAATTTCATGAACTTTAATCATACTTGGACTTAAGAATGGAGTCCATTCTCTTCATGGTATTAGAAACCCAAAAGACTTGGAGAAATTAAAACAAAGACTGGCTACTGTAAATTGTCTATGTCTGTTTAATTACGCCTTTGTAGTCATGACCCAGGTCACATTTGACAAAGGTACGCACACACTGATACCTACTGATCAGTTCACATGGGGATTGACATAATGATTAAAATGTTTACCTCACAGACAGAAGGAACAGCGTTTGATTCTCATCTTTCACAGGAATTTGGCTAAGCTTAAATAGCTCATAAGGGTAGGTAGCCTAGTACTTTCCTGGGTTAGTGTTGGCACAGTGGTTTATGTTTTTACCTCACAGATACCAAGGTACAGGGTTTTATTCTGAACAGTGGTTATTAGCTAGGCATGTAATAGTCTGCAGATTGATAGCTTAGTATTTACTACGAAACTGTGTTTAACAAAAAGATAAATACACTCATGCATACATAAACAAAATAATACTGAATCAGGCATGTCATAACTGAAACAAACCAGCAACAATTGGATATAATATTTGCAGTACACTGGGTCTCGAGCAGCAAAACAAAGTCAAAAACAGAAACTTAGACTACAGAAACACCAAGACAAGTATAAAAAGTTTAATTAAAGAGCAACGCTTTCAGGTAGCAATCCTTCTTCAATGCAAAGGTAAAACAATACAATCAACTCACATTATAAAGCATTCAAGTAAAAATCATGTGACATAGCCTTCAATCAAAAGAAAGATACTATCAAACAATTAACTGATTAAAATAATCAAACTTAAACTCAATCAATATTTTTCTACAGCAAATAATTTTGTAAGACATATTTTGTTAAAATCAACAATCATTTACATCACATTTGTTTTTTTCATAAGAATAGCTTTAATACTAACTGCAATATTAATACATAGTTCAGAGTCTGCTTGCAGTCTTAAAATCCAGTTGAATTCTCTAACCTCTAACAAATTATTAGTGTCGCCCCTTCTAATACTTTTTTATATTACATCCATAACCTTAAACTTAAAAACATAGTTAGATCCATATTCAGCAACATGCTTTGCTAATGCATTAGATGAGAGATTTCTACACATCTCTGATCTATGTTCTGTAATGGGATCTTTCAGCTTGTGGTTTATTTGCCAACATAAAAAGTGGAACATTTAATACAAGCTACTAAATTAACTACAGTATATTCATGGAGTTACATGAAGCATAATGATCAAATACATATTCTTTCTTAGTTTTCAGATGTTTAAAAATATTTCCAGTGGCATTAAATCTACAACAGTTACGGTTATAGCAAGGATATATTTCCACATTTCTTCCTAATTATTTTGTTTTCTTCATTCAGCTTCATGTCTTTATAGCACAATCTTTTTCTTAAATTATGACAATTTTTATATGCAAAACTCGGTTTCCCACTGATTAGCTTTTTCAGTTCCGGCATGGCTTCTAGAATCCCCCAGTTCCTAGAGATAATTTTCCTAACTTCATAAGTTCTTCTATTATATGAAGTAACATATATTAAATTATTTTTTCATAGATGTCTTTCGTGATCATCATTGATAGATGCAGCTTCACAAAAAATGGTTTAGCTGAGCCATCTCTATTCATAAGTACTCCATTCTTAACCTCTTCTAAATAATCAGTATTATATCCTCTCTCTGTAAATTCATGAATAATCTCATCCATTTGTTCCTTGCATTTCTATTCATTATGTTTAGTCTACTCACTCTCAATAATTGTCCTTTTACTGTTTTCCTAACTACATGGGGTGCATGCATGCTTTCCCTATGTGTATATCAGCATGAACCTCTTTCTTAAAAATACATGTATTAATACTCCTTGCATTTTTGTTTTCTATTTTAACATCCAAGAAGTTCACCTCATTATCAGAACAACTAAGCTTGAACTTGAGAAAGCTATTTGTACCATCAAGATATTCAGCAAAACTAGTAAGTTCTGCCTGGTCACTCTCCCATATTAGGAAACAGTCATTGGCAGATCATTTGTAAAAACAGAAGCCTAGTATTGAATGCATTGTCAGTAATAAATGTATACTCATTCTCCCATTGGTTTAGCACTAGATTCACATAGGTATTAGCTATTGCTGTAGCCATAACTACACCGGATAGCTGAAAGTAGAGTTGCTTCTCAAAAATAAAGATATTATTAGTCAGAACTATTTTTAATGATTGGAAAATGTTATCTACATTTGTTGTGTGCATACTTGTATAATGGCCAAGAAAATCACAAATGGCATCTAAGCCATAATCATTTGGAATAACTGCAACAAGCGAATCTATATCAAGCGTTGCAAATAAAAAGTTCAAAACAGGAGTTATTTTATACCGTTCCTGGAGTTTAACCAAAAAATCCCCTGTATTCTGTATATAACTTTATCTTACATAAATAGTTAAAATAGACTGTATATAAATCGATATTGGCTCTGTAATCCACTCCCTTCCTGATACTGTGAGTCTCATTGAGGGGCGAATGTCAGACTTATGCACTTTAGGTAGCCCATAGAGCACAGGTATAACAGGACAGGGAACATTAAAATAATTACATAACTCAATAGATATATCATTTGCTAACTGCATATCATAAATAACCATATTAATTTTCAATATACATTTTTTGACATCCAGCATTTCAGTCTTTACAAAAGTTGTATCATCAGCCAGCAATTCATTCATATAAGCAATATCATCTTCCTTATTCATTATTACAATGGCACCGCCCTTGTCAGCTTGCGTAATAACAATGTCATTATTATTTTCTAATCTTTCAAGAGCTTGGTCCTCACTATAGGTAGATTATAAAACTTATTATTTTCCTTTTGTTCATATAACATATGTATTTCCTGTTCACAAACATTTGGGAATGCTGTAATAATGGGACAGCTATTGGGTATAAACATTCTTGACTTTCTACGTGTTTGTCTAGATACTGGGAGGGAGTCTTTAAATATTAACTTCAAATTTAAATTCCTTGTAAAAACTTTTAAGTCAGTCAGGGCTTCAACTACCGTATCTGAATTTGAAGGAATAAACAGACATCCTTTCCTTAACAAAGAGATATCCTCATTATTTTAATGTAGTCTAGATAAGTTAATAATGTTTCCAGCATTCAAACCTGATGGTTCTGATGATTTAATTGGCTGCGAGTTTGAGGGTCGTTGTATTTTCTTTTTTCTCCATCCCCCCCCCCCCCCTTCATCCTTGCTGCCATCCTCTTGAGAGATCCCTTTTGTCTTAACTCCACCCTCTGTGGTAAGATGGGAAGCACCGAAGTGGCTGCTGCCTGGAAATCCTCCAATGCATTGCGATTTTGACTGGTCACTACTGGATGGGAAACTGGTGTACTAGCCATTTGTGGAGCATTAATTATCTGTGATATGAAGACATTCCATGCCTCTCTGCTATGTACAGCAAAAGATACTGACTGCTTATTCAAAGTAATCAAAGTGGATGGAACGGTTGTAGAAAAAGTATCTCGTGCATACATTGACCCCTTAGGTGTCCCACTAATCTTCTTCTCTTTTGTTTCTTTTGGCCATGAAAAAATATACCCAGACCTGAAGTCATTCAGATCTCTAACCAGTTTACAGTTCTTGGTTAGTTCAAGTTTCCAATCATAGCTTGCCAGTCTTTCGAGCATCTGAAGATAAATATGCACCAGTTCCTTAAAGGATAGCATATTGGCAAGTTCCCCTTCAAACTTAATAATCTCATCCTGTAAGTTCAATTCAATGCCAATAAAAAAACTGGTTTGTGAGCGTCATGTAGTCGGCACTCAATTTAAGATTCAGTTCCTGCCATTTTTTAACAGTTCTGGGTAAGTGTTGGTATATGCTGCCATTTTCAAAATTCTTAGGCCATGAGGTAAAGACCCATGCTCTGAATAAGCTGAAAAGCTTAGCTGTTGCTATTGAAACTTTTTAAAAGCTTGTACCTTCTTCTCAAGTATGCTAACACAATTTAAAAAATCATCACTCTGTTGAGCAACAGCTCCCATGTCTTCTATCCCAGAACTAGGCAACTGCAGGAGTAGGGGGATTATTAGGCATTAATAAAAGTTCATGAACAGAGTGACTCACCTGTTAAGGAGTAGAAATAGATCTCATTTCATTTACAGCCTATATCATAGTAGCAAAAGATGAGCTGGGTGCCCACAATATATCCAAACAAAAGTCAAATAGCCAGCAACAATTGGATATAATATTGCAGTAAACTTGGCCTAGGGCAGCAAAACCAAGTCAAAAACCAAAACTTAGACTACAGAAACACCAAGCCAAGTATAAAAAGTTTAATCAAATTGCAAAGCTTTCAGGTAACAACCCTTCTTCTGTGCAAAGATAAAACAATACAATCAACTCACATTATAAATCATTCAAGTAAAAAATCATGTGACACAGCCTCCAATCAAAAGAAAGACACTGTCAAACAACTGATTAATTAAAGTCAATGTATGTCCTAGATACTTTTTCAACAATCGTCCCTTCCACTCCAATTACTTTGAATGAGCAGTTGGTATCTTTTGTTGAACATAGCAGAGAGGCATGGAATGTCTGCTTATCACAGACAGATAAGACTTCACAATTGGCTAGTACACGAGTTTCCCATCCAGTAGCAACCAATAAGAATCACAATGCTATGGAGGATTTCCAGACAGCAGCCATTCCAGTGCTTAACAAACTTACCAGAGAGGGTGGAATTGCATCAGAGGGATCCCTCAAGAGGATGGCCACAATGAAGAAGGGGTGGAAATGGAGAAAAAAGAAAATGCAATGGCCCTCAAACTCACAGCCAATCAAATCATTAGAACCATCAGGTTTGAATGCTGGAAACATTATTAACTTATCTAGATTGCATTTAAATAATGAGGATATCTCCTTGTTAAGGAAAATGTGTCAGTTTATTCCTTCATATTCAAATACTGTAGTTGAAGCACTGACCGACTTACAAGTTTTTGCAAGGAATTTAAATTTGAAGTTAATATTTAAAGACTATCAGTATCTAGCCAAACATAGAAAGTCAAGGATATTTATACCCAATAGCTGTCCCATTATTACAGTGTTCCAAAATATTTGTGAACAGGAAATACATTTGTTATATGAACAAAAGGAAAATAGCAAGTTTTATAATCTAACCTATAGTGAGCACCAAACCCTTGAAAAATTACAAAATAATAATGGCATCATTATTAAGCAAGCTGACAAGGGCGGCGCTATTGTAATAATGAATAAGGAAGATGATATTGCTTATATGAATGAATTCCTGGCTGATGATCCAACTCTTGTAAAGACTGAAATGCTGGATGTCAAAAAATGTATATTGAATATTAATATGGTTATTTATGATATCCAGTCAGCAAATTATATATCTATTGAGTTATTTAATTATTTTAATGTTTCCTGTCCTGTTATACCTGTCCCCTATGGACTACCTAAAGTGCATAAGTCCCTCATCCACCTCCCAATGAGACCCATAGTGTCAGGAAGAGGGTGGATTACAGAGCCAATATCTATTTATTTACAGTCTTTTATAAGTAAGTATTTATGTAAGATCGATAGTTATATACAGGATACATGGGATTGTTTTGGTTAAACTCCAGGAATAACATAAACCAACTCCTGTTTTGAACTTTTTATTTGCAATGCTTGGTATAAATTCACTCTTTAGGTTATTCCAAATTATTATGGCTTAGATGCCATTCAGGATTTTCTTGGCCATTATACAAGTATGCACACAAGAGATGTAGATAACATTTGCCAATTATTAGAAATAGTTCTGACTAATAATGTCTTTATTGTTGAGAAGCAACTCTACTTTCAGCTATCCTGTGTAGCTATGGGTACAGCAATAGCTAACACCTATACAAATCTAGTGCTAAACAAACAGGAGAATAAGTATACATTTAGTACTGGCAATGCATTCAATACTAGCCATCTGTTTTACAAATGATTTGTCAGTGATTGCTTCCTAATTTGGCAGAGTGACTGGGCAGAACTTACTAGTATCTTGATGGTGCAACTAGCTTTCTCAAGTTCAAGCTTAGTTGTTCTGATAATGATGTAAACTTCTTGGATGTTAAAATAGAAAAAAAATTCAGGGAGTATTAATGCAAATATTTTTAAGAAAGAGCTTCATGCTAACCAATATACACATAGGGAAAGCATGCATGCATCCCATGTATTTAGGAAAATAGTAAAAGAACAATTATTGAGAGTGAGTAGACTAAATACCAATGAATAGAAATGCAAGGAACAAATGGATGAGATCATCCAAGAATTTAGAGACAGAGAGGATATAATATTGATTATTTAGAAAAGGTTAAGAGCGAAGTACTTATAAATAGAGATGGGTCAGCTAAACCATTTTTTAGTGAAACTGCATCTGTCAGTGATGATTACGGGAGACATCCATGAAAAATAATTTAAGATATGTTACTTCATATAATAGGAGAACTTATGAAGTTAGCAAAATTATCTCTAGGAATTGGGTGATTGTAGAAGCCATTCTGGAATTGAAACAGCTGATCTGTAGGAGGCCGAGTTTTGCATGTAGAAATTGTGAGAATTTAAAAAGGAGATTGTGCTATAAAGACATGAAGCTGAATGATAAAAATAAAATAATTAGGAAGAAATGTGGAACATATCCATGCTAAAATTGTAGCTGTTGTAGATTTATTGCCACTGGAAATATTTTTAAACATCTGAAACTTAGAAAAGAGTGCCCCGGATTTATGAAGCCCTGCATTGCATGCAGAATTAGTGTAAGAGATATTTAAGGCAATATGGCTAACGTGCGATCCAGGAACGAGCTCCCGGGACGTGCATGTGAGCTCTTAGACTAATCCTGCATGGACCGAGCTCCTGTATGCAAATTACCCTCATTTGCAGGTGAAAACCATGCAAATGAGGGTAATTTGTGATCCAGGAAGCTGGCAGCTGTCCGTGCAGGATGAGTGCAGTGTGCAGAAATGTACTCGGTTAGTAACCGAGTACATTTCTGCAAACTACAAAATGGAGACATGACAGCCCCAAATAAAGTGCGCATGTGATGTGTAATCCATGCCAATGGCCATATAATTGGCTATTGGCATGGAAGACAGTGTAAAAATGAAATATTTAACTTTTTTTTTTTTTGGCCGATATCGGTTGTTTAAGCTAAGGGCAGCGGCGCACAAACTGGATCAGGCTAAAAATAAAAAAAAACCTAAAACAACCATTAAGAAGAAAATCATTATTTTGCCATAATATTGGCAGGCAGAATACAACATGGCCAGTGCGGACTGGTTGCTAAGGGGGAAGACTGAGTGTGGGACATGTAACTAAGGATTAGCAGGCAATCCTATGCAAATGAGGGGAATGATAGAGAATCCCAGATTCCCTGTCAGTGCAAGCCTGCACCCAAGAGTGTAGGACTAAGAAAACCGTGAGTGTAAGCTCTAGACATAGCTGACATCAGAAGGGGGTGTGTCAGGCGTGTATTAAGCTAATTGGAGCACTGTGGCTCGTGTTTTCCCTTAGCTAAGCCAAGGCATGGGGGTGTGTCTAGGGATGTCATATATTACACCAAGAAAAGCATGGTGTACACAGGTAGAACAAGCCAAAATCCTGTAAAACCTGCTTATGCGTGTTTGCGCAGCGCACACCAGGTGTTAAAAAAAAAAAAAAAAACACAGGAAATAGCAGCTACATTCACATCTGAGCACTGTATTTGCACGGCGCGCCCCTGGGCTTAAATGGCAATAGGAAGGGAAATCAGCAGTAGGAAGGTAACCAAGGAGAACTAGCATAGCTGGCAGGTGAAATGTGTCAGAATCAGCCAATTTTACATGCAGCAGCCCAGCCCAGGCCAGAACACCACTATCAACTATGCAAATACCTTTCCCCCTTGTTTTTTCCCAAAAACTCTGCACCACCAGTGTATACAAATGGGGAAATTTTAACAAACAAACCTACAAAATGAGAAGGGATGCAGCAGGCAACATAGAACAACATGTGCAAGAGGCTGAGGCTGAGGTTGGTGAGGATGTGAATGCTGCCGAACATCTCACAGTGAGGAGACAGAGAAGAGTGTACAGACCCAGGGTAACCTACCAGGGGCTACATGAGCTGGAGATAGTGGAGCGCTATATAGTGAACAGAGACCTCCTACATCAAATTGTTGAGCTGTGCCGGCCACACCTGACACACCAAACTGGCCGAGGGGAACCCATCCCATTGGATACCAAGGTATGTGTAGGCCTAGGTACTCTAATCACAGGTACCTCCCAAAGCACAACTGGGGATAATATGGGGGTCTCACAGGCATTAGCATCCAGAGTATTCCATCAGTTCCTGGATGGCATGTCAGCACATGCCAGTGAGCACGTATTTTTCCTCAACACCCATGAGGTGTTGACCAGCAATATGCGTCTCTTCCGCCAAATAGCAGAATACCCTGGGGTAATGGGTGCTATAGCCTGCATTCACATACGCATCAAAGCATCATCCGGTGAGCAGGGTAGGGCCTACATCAACTGCAGGGGCATCCCCTCCATCAACTACCAGGTCTTTTGTGATGCCCAGGGCATTATAATGAATGTGTGTGCTGGCTGCCCTGGAAGCTATGACGATTCCCACATATGGCATCTGACGCAGCTGTACCAGAGATTTGCCAATGGGGACATCCCCTACGGTCACCTAGTGGGGGATGCTGGGTACACACTGGAGCCGTGGCTGATGACACCCATCAGAAATACACACACACCTGAACAACAACACCATAATGAGGCACACACACAGTCCAGACATATAATAGAGTGTGTGTTTGGGATGCTCAGGTCACGGTTCCGGTGTCTGGACACATCTGATGGAGCCTTGCAGTATTCCCCAGCTACATGTACCCAAATTGTTATGCTATGTGCTATGCTACACAATATGATCCTGCAGAAACAGCTGCAGCAGGAACAGCATGGGGCAGGGCAACACAACCCCCCCCCCCACCAATGCCAAGGCCTGCACAGGCACAGAGTGACCCAGAGGAGGAACAGCCTGAGCCTGCCCCAGTAGGCAGAAGGAGGCGTGCCCAGTATGCCCTGACCTTGGCAAAGAGGCAACGCATAGCACTTGCACTGCCACAGTAGGGACCCAGGGAATGACACCTCTCTCTGACTCGCACATACAGTAAAAGGGATGCCAAATATGACACTACCTGTGCTTAACCATGTATAGAGAGTGTAAGATGTGCATCCGACATAGGCAGTCCTCCAGCACCATCTGCAAGTCTGGCACACCCGCAAGGTAAGTCAATCAACCTACCAGTTGCCAAATGGAGTAGAATGTGTTGTTACCTGTAGCTATGGTATGGATGTGAGCATGCAAGGGAATTTGGGGGCTGAATGTTATGGCAGCACACACTAGACACCCATAGTGGCCGCATGACATCTATAACACATACTGGAGTCACCATAGTAGCCAGTACTACACAGGGTGACAAAACCCACTACAGGAAATGTGCTGTGCGACATGTGTGTCCATATGACCCACACATGCCAGTCAGGACGGTTCACATACCCAACAACAGTCTCAGCCAGCAGGACAGGTGTAGACAAACCCAAATAGAGCCGGTGCCATGGCCCCAGAATGATGGCTATGGTTACTCCTCCCAGGCTTACACAGATTGACCACAGCAGGGCACGCAGTGGGATGTTAGTTCTGAAGGGTAGGAAGGCAGACAGTAATATGTAGGGCAACCAAAGCCACAATCTGTAGTACACTGGTATGCCTCTAGTCAGCATGATAGTTAGCAATACAGAATGAAATGGAGTACCTTACATACCACTATGGTCATAGTGAATGTGCACATGTTTCACATGTGCCCCCCCCCCACATCCAACATAGTAAAGTAAAAACAGTCAGGTGTACCCCCTCAACCTTGTGTGGAAATGTAGAAATAGTCAGATGTGCCCCCCCATCCTACATAGTAATGTAATAACAGTCAGGTGTGCCCCCCATGCCTGTGTAGAAATGTAGAAAGAGTCAGGTGTGCCCCCCCCTGGTATGCAGAAATGTAGTAACAGTCAAAGCCAAATGATCAATGGATACCCTGCAGAGACAGCATGCTACCTGTTGGTGTACAACACAAAGGTCAGCACTACAGCACAAACTACCTGGACACGATCCACAAATTCAGTACAGATGGCCATACTGGGCATGCTCACACACTTAAACACATGAAGGCCATGACTGCAAACACCAGTGGACCAGACATATTTGGCAGTTGCAGTTGTTAGTGCAGACACGTGTCAGTATGCACCACTCATGCCTTGCACACACAGTGGATAGGAATACAGACATATATGTCAGGACAACACACTAAAATAAGCCAAAGGTAGACATACATAGATATGTGGAAGAGGGGCACTGTGACAAGGAGTCATCCAGGTCTGTCCCACCCAGCACACAGCCAAAGGGCCCCAAACACGAGGTGCAGATGTCACCCACTGCAGATACTAGCCACCAGTATCTGTCAGCATTACAGACTATGTGGTGCACGTGCCAGCTGTGCAGTATGACTGTACAAGGAAGTAGTCATCTAGTAGCTGTATACACGTATCTGTGACTTATGACCCCGTGTGTGCCCACATGTGGCGTGTCAACCCCTAAATGAATGGGTTATGGCCCATGCACACAACGCCCTCCCCATAGCCCTACTATGACAAGCCTGCTGAGGTCATCCATTGTGAAATACACCTTTGGGAGATCTGTACCCCAGTAATCTCCATAGCATGTCCTGTAACTGTGTACTGCTGTAGTGTGATAAATTTTTTAGGTAGGTGTTCTAACCCCAGACCTGGCAACTCTGTGTGTGTGTGTGTCCATCTGTCTCTGCCTGAGTAGAGAACAATGCTTTTTAGAGTACTCACACTCCTTACAATTCATATATTCAACTTTGGCAAGGCTGCTGATGTCACCCACCTATAAATACACCTCTGGGAAGGTTGTAACCCAGTAATCTATGTAGTCTGTCCTGTAACTACGTACTGCTGTAGTTAGGTAGGTGTTCTAACCCCAGACCTGGCAACTGTGTCTGTGTATACGTCTGTCTCTGCCTGATTAGAAAACAATGCTTTTTAGAGTACTCACACTCCTTATAATTCATATACTCAACTTTGGCAAGGCTGCTGATGTCACCCACCTAGAAATACACCTCTGGGGCGGTTGTAACCCAGTAATCTCCGTAGCACGTCCTGTAACTGCGTACTGCTATAGTGTGATAAAGTAGTTAGGTGTTCTAACCCCAGACCTGGCAAGTGTGTGTGGGTGTGTCTGTCTGTCTCTTCCTGAGTAGAAAACAATGCTTTTTAGAGTACTCACACTCCTTACAATTCATATACTCAACTTTGACAAGGCTGCTGATGTCACCTTTCTAGAAATACACCTCTGGGAAGGTTGTAGCCCAGTAATCTCTGTAGTGCGTCCTGTAACTGCATACTGCTGTAGTGTGATAAGTAGTTAGGTAGGTGTTCTAACCCCAGACCTGGCAAGTGTGTGTGTGTGTGTGTGTGTCCGTCTGTCTCTGCCTAAGTAGAGAACCATGCTTTTTAGAGTACTCCACCCCTTACAATTCATATAATCAACTTTGGCAAGGCTGCTGATGTCACCCACCTAGAAATACACTTCTGGGAACATTGTAGCCCAGTAATCGCTGTAGCGCATCTGGTAACTGCGTACCGCTGGAGTGTGATTTAGAGCTGTGGTAGTGTTCCACCCCCAACAATGGCAGCTCTGGATGTTTTGTGTTTGTTTCAATGTCTGTGTACAGAGCAATGCATTATATGCTAGTCAGCTGCAGTGCATTTGAAATGCCCTACTTTGGCAGTCTTGCTGATGTCCTTTCTTGTGAAATACACCATTGGGGAAGGAGTTTTCTAGTAATCCCTGTGGTGCGTCCTATAACAGCTCCATGCTGTAATGTGATGTAGACCTCGGTCATGGGTTCAGTACCCACACATGTTGGTTGTGGATGTTTTGTGTGTGTCTCACTGTCTGTGTAGGGAGCAATGCATTTTAGGCTACTCACTTGCAGTACATTTGAAATGCCCTACTTTGCTAATCCTTCTGATGTCATTCATTGTGAAATAGACCTTTGGAGAGGGAGTACTCCAGTAATGTCTGTGTCACATACTATAACTGCGTAGTGCTGTAGTGTACTAAACTAGTTAGGTAGGGGTTCTACTCCTATACATGACAGGTGTGTGTGTGTGTGTATGTGTGTATAACTTGTATCCTGTGTAGAGGTGGTTGTGAGTGTGTGACACCTGTGGCCAATGGGGAGTGGGTTTGGCATATTTCTTATATGGTGGCCCTACGATATATTACAATGTCAACTGTACTGGGATAACATATGTAAAATAGCTGAGAGGCTGGGGTGCAAAACCATACCCATACATGTGACATCAAGGCCGACAATCACAGTTAGCAACCCCAGTATTACACAGAGCACACTCTCAACCCATGTCATATACACACACATGCCTAGGAAACAGCCAATATGTGGGTAGTACACTGCATATTGGCCACCGATAGTAACCATGGAGTGATAGCAGTGGGCTACAGAGGGCATGTCACCCTGCCCATCTGTCAGATATGCACATATATGCAGACAGTGCACCTCCCCCATGTTCCCCAATGGACACCTGCACCACCTATGGTACCTTCACATGTGACCCACAACGGACATACAATGTCTGACAACATGCCCTGTATGAACAGATGCCACTGACACCAGGGAATGCTATTAGCATGCTATCAATGTAGGTGCAGAGTAAACCTGCTGCCCATTACCAGTACCTGCCACAGGTGGGTAAGACTGGTACATCTGATGATAATCTGTGTTCATAACATGGGTCAGACACCCCAGGTACAGTTCCACATGTCACTGTACATGCATGTGGGAGGTGTGCACACCCTAGACACCATCCATATCATGGAGTGAGGAACACATGTATGACGGGATGCACAGCATTGGCCACACACAATAGCCACCCAGGTGACTGGATGGGGGATACAGTGCCCACCTGTGTGGGCAAATGCAGAAACGACAGCCCTGAGCCACAATGCAGACCATTGTCATGTGGCCTGATGCCAAGGAATACCCATCACCTACTCTTGTATAGCCTGATGGCATAGTTGACCACCACACACCCGTGCAGACATCCACCCATGCATGTCACTACTGGCAACCAATGTGTTTGTGTGTGTGTTGTATGGTACGTATGTCCACATCCACACTCACTACAACCCCCATGGGCATACTGAAGCATGCTGTCTGATGTCTGACACCTCCTCATAATCTTTGCCCATACGACCTGTATATGACCCATGTGGTGCATGTGATACCTGCACATTGATGTGTTGTGGCAATCCCACTAGTGATGAGTTGTACTCCTGGCCCTGCCAAGTCTGTCAGTGTGTGTGCATCCCTGTGAGAGTGTGGCTGTGTTGACACTGGTACCTCTTCATAGGGACAGGTATGTGTACGTCACCTAATGTATATCTACCATATCCCTGTTGCAGATGTCACTCACCATCACATATATGTTCTGAGTGCTCCACAGCAGGTAACCCATGTGGTGCATCCAATAACTACATCAAACTGTGATAGCGCTACATAGTTGTTGGGGGTTTGATACCCTGTGCTGTTATATGTGTGACACGAACATGCTTCAGTTTTGCTCTCCTATCCCTCCCTGACATGTATTTGCCACTGTCTGCCTCCCCCACTCCCTCTCTGGTGATTATGGAGACCCACACCTCCTTTGCTTAGGCAGCAGCATGTGTATTTTAAGTGATGCTCATGATCAGCTGATGGCTACTGCACGAATTGCAGCCCTCCCCTAGCTGATTGCATGTAGAACAGCTGTGGTAACATTCCCATAGCCAATTGCATGGGAACATCATGGTGGTGTTGGCCCTCTTCATTCACTGTGAGCAAGAACTAGATCTTTTGTTTGGCAAACAGCATCTCAGATGGATTGGGGATTTACCTCTAACAACATACACTGTGGAAAGAGGGCAACAAACAGGAGGAGGATGTGCCTGACCTGACTACAGACTGTAAGTGCTGCTATACTGCATTTGGAGTAATGTTGGCTTAGCAGTGTTTGTCTGGATATGGCTGTCGTACATGTCACAATACCTGCCATGTCAGTTCCATGTATATGAGGAATCCCCATCTGCAGGGTCATCTGCAGACTGGGCAGTGTTGTGCCTTTGGTTTCATGTGTCGTCACGGAGCATCTATCTGTTGAATGCAGAAGGTATTTGAGGATTGCAGTCTCTAGATGGTGAAGGCCGTGACAGTTACTGATTTCATATCCCTCATAGGACATATGTTGCAACAAACCCCGTTACAATAGTAAATGTATGAGGTTATCACAGCAACATGTCTATATTGGCCCTGTGGATGTGCTGTCAGCCACACCTCTGTCAACCTTTGCACATATGTAGTGCATGAAGTGGTGCATATGTGCTGTATACCATAAATAGTGTCATCATATCTGATAACAAGCCAGTGATATATCTGATTGCTACACATGTTATGTACAGTAGGGGTTATATTCCATGACATAACCTGGAGATTCTGTGGATGTTTGTACAGTACTGAGGTCTGTGTAGTGATGGTGAATGTCGGCAATGTGTGTATTGTTAATATGTACTTTAGCCTGTGTACAGACTGTGGTAGATGTCATTGTTCTAGTTCCCCTTCTATCTGATGTTACATGCTGCCCCACTGTATGGTACTGTTTTGGCATACATGTTTGCAGGGCCATACACACACATGTCCCATACCACAGACAGCCATCAGACCAAACTATGTAGCAGCCCAGTATATGTAGGGTCATTCTGTGAGTGGCACATATGAGGATGGTGTAGAACAGATAGTCCATATGCTGTAATATTATGTTAGTTTACCATATGTGGCTGTGGCTGTGTCCACATTGGTTGTGGTTATGCACTTTCACACAGGTGTGTCTTACCCTGTGCTGTGACATGCCTGTTGAGCATGCTATATATGCAGGTACATGTGCATTTCCCCATAGGAGATGTAGGCCAGTGTTGAGCCAGTCTGCCTGTAGTCTGCACAGTACATTGTTACATGCTTAGCAGCTTAGTGTACTTACCCAGTGAGATGTCATGTGCAGATAGTTGCTAGATGTACTGCTGCCAGGCCTCCCTTAAAAGTCATGTATGTCAGACAGAGCAGTGGGATGCTGTACAGATGTATATCAATATCTAGTGGGTAGTATGTGTCCATGGCACCCCTGTACCAGCAGTCATTATCTGTCAGGCCGGACAGGAGTGTGTGAATGCAAAACCTATGGTGGCAAATGTATACCAGTCGTTATGTGTTATACCCATCTGCATGGCTGTCTACATCCATATTGTCAGGCCTGGTACACATGTTTTGCACTAAGGGGTTATGTGTATACCTCTGGACTGTACAGGGTGTGTCCGAAGTTCCACATATATTGGCCAATATCTCTGCTGCACTCCACAGGGGCATTACATGCTAGCAGCAGTACTTTACACTGATTACCTTAGGATGTCTGTCAGTAGCCAATGGCACACATGTTATAAGCAAATGTGACCTTCCACACACACACACCATGTCTGTGAAGACAATCTCAATGACAGTAGCAATAGTCTACTAATATACCTGCTATACATACCTGACATATCCTTGCACTATTGACTATGATAGGGGCTGGGGTAAGGCTACACTCCATTTCCAGGACATATGGTGGAAATATATGTACATATACTTATCCATATAGCCATATATATATATATATATATATATATATATATATAAAATTACACATGTGTACGACCTCCAGTTACCACTGTCATGGCAACCACCCATTATAAATACCTACAGCATGTGGGCGTGGTCCCTTTATATTTCATGTGTGATGGACATCCTTCCTGTGTCTGGGCATGAGTGTTACAGACAGCAGGTAGCTATACCTCTTACAGGAGAACCTGGACACTCAGGGTGGCCGCATATTTGTTGGAGGATCAGGAACTACAGACAGACTGTGAGTAGAGTTATGTTATGCTTTGTATATTACTGGTGTTACAAGGTGTGTGTGTGTGTGTGTGTGTGTGTGTGTGTGTGTGTGTGTGTGTGTGTGTGTGTGTGTGTGTGTGTGTGTGTGTGTGTGTGTGTACATACTAGTTTACATTGGAATGCAGTCTGTCTGTATAGCTCACTACTGTGGGCCTATCCTCTTGCTGGGCATTGATAAGCCTATCATGTGTTGTCCGTCCACCACACGGGTCCTGTGGCAGAGATTACACTGGCAGTGTGTGGGTTGAGTGCTATCAGTACATGGCTACATCCATTGCTCTTTCTAAACTCAATTCCCTGACTAAGGGTATGTTGCAGACTATCCTGTAACACCAGCAACTTGCTTAGTGTATGGCAACAGTGTTCTACATATGTGCCTGTGTTCCAGCCTCTGTCCTCCATCTACATACCAAGCTTTGCACATATGTCCTGCTGTTGGGGGTTGTTCTGTAGTGGGCTGTGAGTATATCACACTGCCATTGCTGCCATTAGTCCACTGCTGTTGTATCCCCCACACATACAGTGGGGCTGGGGCCATATATGTGTGGGGGTCACCTACACCATACATGTGTGCCCTTATGCACTCCAGAGGCCAGTGAATGTAACAGTGGTATATGGTCCTGTATTATTGAGTCTAGGTGGGGAGCACCATAAATGACCTAGGCTGTTACAAAATGAGGGGGTATCAGGGGTGAGCTGCCGTAAGGTATCTGGATGTACAGTACCATATACTTCACCTATATTTACATTACTTACATGAATTGGGGTACTGCAAGCCTACTGCCTCCTGCCATACAAAGTGGTTTGTTTGTCAGTGTGCTCGTGATGGTGTCAGTTATGCCTTGTTATGTAACAGTGACATCCCATTTGATCACATAATGTATGTACCACCTATTGAGTTTGTACAGAGTGTAGATAGAGGCTGCTGAACTACACACCTCCAGTACATACTGTTGCATGTTTGCTATCCTGTGGCCCAGTCTGTCTTCACTATTGTACAAGTTGAAGGGCTTGGCCTGGACAGCAACAGCTGTGGACTTTTCCAGAATACTGTATTAGTGTAACTGTTTCACAGTTGCAGTACTCTGTTTATATGGTTGTCAGTGTCTGAACAGCTATATGACATGGCATATAGGACTGTAATAGTACACAATTAAAGGTTTCCTATTTCTGCAAACCTGTGTGTGGTGCCTTTCCTATTACATCTCTGTGGGTATATGTTGCAGGCAACGATTGACATTTGTACGGGTGGCCCATACAGTGTCCAGTTGTTAACTGTAGGCATAGTGGCTGTTCCATATTTTGCGCACCTTCTACATATGTATCTTACAGTACATATATCTGCCTCTGTATGTGTAGTCACATGTATGCATGTATATATAATATATATATATATATATATATATATATATACACTATGTATATCTGTATCTGTGTATCTGTATCCAGGGGATATTGATGACTTCCACATATTACATTTCCTATGGGTGGCAGACTGTACATGGTAGTGTATTGCAGGGCGCATGTGTTTGGCTGGGGGGGAAGCCTATTTGTATGAGACGTATAGTGTGTGGGGCCTCTCAACCCCATTAACGGTGCATGTGGACATATGTGTATTTGTTAATCTGCCATTGCTATCTACAGATGTATGGCCATACATACCTATTTAGATATATATATCTGCTAACATATATATAACTATGTCCGTATATACCTACATAGATATATATCTGCGTACACATATGTAACGTGCTGTATATATGTAGACATATAGGTGTAGACACATATATGTGTCAATTTAGGCATATGAATGTATATATGTGCTTATATATTGATATATATGTATATAGTGTTAGAAATATATATATATATATATATATATATATATATATATATATATATATATATATATATAGTTCTCCTTCATAAGACTGAATGAACATAAGCCTAAAACCAAAAGCCTGAAAACACACAAAATACATATACTGACTTTAAATAACATAAACCATATTACTTTCCACTAAGTATAAGCAAGCCCCCCTGCTTATACTTAGTAGAATATAATATGGTTTATGTTGTTTAAAGTCAGTATTAAACAACATAAACCATATTACCTTCCACTAAGTACTTAGTGGAAAGTAATATGGTTAATGTTGTTTAAAGTCAGTATATGCATTTTGTGTGTTTTCAGGCTTTTGGGTTTCAGGCTTTTGAGTTTTCAGGCTTTTGGTCTCAAGCTTATGAATTTCAGGCTTTTGATGTTTCAGTCTTATGAAGGGGAACTATATATATATATATATATATATATATATATATATATATATGTTGTATCTGTTTATATATTAATATAGTTACACCCACAGACATCTAGTGTTGGTATACATTCTCTGTACTGTTGCTTGACAGGACTGGATGTTATGTTTCTGCAAACATTGAATTCCTTTGTATCTGTCATGGCTTTTCACTTTGTGTATGGTATGCAGGGTCCCTAGTTTGAGCCTTGTAAGAAGTGTTTATTTTGTTGCTGGGTAGAACATGGCCCATTGGATACAGAGTGATTAAGGCACTTTAAAGCAGTTGTAAGAAGGTTTATGCGGAGCTAAGCACGGTCTACACAGGTTAAGCAATTTAAATCCAGAGGTTAGCAGTGCTTAGCTTCACTTGCTGACTCCTGCTTACCCCTGCATTCATTTCTTTAATTTCAAAGATTATTTTCAAAGTAAACTGAACAAAAGAAAAGAAGTTGAGTCAAGAAAAGGGATGGTAAAGTGTTATAATTGTAACTATTGTCAATATTTATTCACTGATAGTAATGAATTGTTAGTGGGAAAAACAGTAGTACAGGTCCCAGTCAGGTTTACATGAAAAGCAAAAAATTTAGTTTACTTATTAATGTGCTTAGAATGCAGATTTTTTTAGACATTTTATGTGGGGAGAACAAAGAGAGAACTATACAGAAGAATTTATGAACATAATTATGCTGTTGCTCATGCAGATATGAAAAATGCTATGAGTAAACATTATGTTGAGAAGAAATGTAAAATAAATTTTAGATGTATAGTTTTGGATGCTTTACATCCTAATGTTGACATTGTAAATGTTGAGGAAGAGCTGGAATGGTTGGAATAATGTTGGCAAGTAAGATTAAATGCTTGTTTCCCTCCAGGATTAAATAATAGGGAAGAATTTATAATGTATGCAAAAGGAAGGGGATGAAACATTGATGTAGTTCAGTTTTAGATGGTTTGTATTATGTATAGTTTTATATGTGCCTAATTTTTATATTATAAATGTTTAATGACGCTATGTTTTTAAAAATGTTAATTGGCTAATGAGCCATAAGTATATAAATGTATGTTTTTACCACAAAGCCTTAGTCTGAAGAAGTCTCTGAGGGAAGAGGCGAAAGCGCTTACTATTGGCTTTGGATCTAATAAATCTACTAATCTTCTTACTGATGCAGCATTTTATTTTTATCTTTGTACTTTGAAGTTATTTGTGTGCTGCTATTCTGTGGATATATATATATATATATATATATATATATATATATATATATACATACATATGAACATATTTATTTGTCTGTATACAATTTATGTTATGTGATGAATTGTGAGTCAAATATATATATATATATATATATATATATATATATATATATATATATATGGATTCACTTCATAACATCGAAATATCAAAATACTGAAACTCAAAACACTGAAACCAAAATACTGAAACTTCAAAATCTTGAAAACTCAAAATACTGAAACTCAAAATACTGAAAATACATATACGTAAACTCAGTTTAAACAACATAAATCATAACAATTTCTACCAAATATATGCAGGGGGGCAAGCCCCTGCACCCCCATGTGGGTTGTCCACACCCCTGCTAATTAAATATATCAACTCCAAGATTGCACATAGTGTAGTTAAGTGCAATCTCTGAGTAGATATAATTAGCAGGGGGTGTGGGGGGTGCAGGGGGGCTTGCCCCCCCTGCATATATTGGGTAGAAATTGCTATGATTTATGTTGTTTAAGCTGAGTTTACGCATAATATGTGCTTTCAGTATTTTGAGTTTCAGTGTTTTGAGTATTCAGTATTTTGAGCTTTCAGTATTTTGGTCTTTAGTATTATGAAGTTTTGTCATTTTCAGTATTTTGAAGTTTCAGTGTTATGAAGTGAATCCATATATATATATATATATATATATATGTATAAAACTGTCTATCTGTCTACATTTACCGCTGTATATCTGTCCATATGGTCATGCATGTTCGGCTCATATTTTTGGCCTATACTTCATTCTCTTGGCAATTGACATGGATGATCGCAGCATTGAAGGCAGTAACTGGTGCCAACACTTTTGTGTTTCAGACTTCATGTCCTTCTACATATGTGTTCTAATACATATAACTGTGTAACTAGCAACGTTTTAAGTGTATTACAGCAGTATTTGACATATATCCCTATGCGTACCCACATGTTTGCACACTCTGTCCAGATTTCTTGCATTAACAGGTTGTGTGGTATGATATTACTACATTTCCTGTACTGTCTACTGATTGTGCTGGATGATATGTTTGTGAAAACATCAGGGTCATGTATATCTGCCATGGTTTAGTGGTAAATCACTTTGTGTATGGTGTGCAGGGTCCCTGGTTCGAGCCTTGCAGAGGCCGTTTATTTTGTTGCTGGGCAGAACAAGGACCACTGGATAGGGAGTGATTTAGGCACTTTTAAGAAGTTGTAAGTGGGTTTGCGCAGAGGTAAGCACTACTAACTGCCAGTTACAGTTTCCTAGAGTCAGTTAGCTTCTAGATTACTTAACCTGTGTAGGCAGTACTTACACCTGCGCAAACAGACTTACACCCGCTTACTGCTGCTTAAAAGTGCTTACTCCTGCTTACCCCTGCATTAATTTCTTTAAAAGAAAGGAAAATCGGGTGATAGGAAAGTGGTGAAAAAGGAGCATAAACAGGGAAAAACAGTAGGGAAATAGCTAGGGATATGCAGGAAGGGTGTAGGGAAGGTCCATAGCTGTCCATTTCTTGTACAGCAACAGTTGTGCATATACACTGAATTTGGAGGTACATTTGGACCCTCAAACCCGTGGGAGAGGGGTGAGGACAACATAAATTCATTGTGATGCAAATTGGACCACATTACATGTGTCCAGTGGACACGTGTGCAAAATGGACAGCTGTGTATGGGGCGAGATTTTTTTGTGGAACAGATTGCCTTTTTTTTATTTTCAGATGGGAATGGGATGTTGGGGATGGGGTAGTAGGTATATTTGGCGAGGTAGGTTGGGTACGTTAACAGACAAGACAAACAAGACGCATACAGGGGTGGTATATGACATGTGGGGGGTAAACACCTTGATGGGGAGGGGTGTTTGGATATTGGAAGCCCACAAGCCCCCTAGTGGTAACAGTGGGACAGAAGTCCCCACCCATGGGCAGTCACCACTGCACCTTCACAGCCCCGAAGGTGGCTGTGCTGGGGGCTGAGCCGCAGAGCCAGCCTGACTCTCTAATTGTGACACATGGCCCTCAAGCTGGCGTAGAAGATAACCAAACTGCTCGTTGATCGCTCTGCGCACCATGACCCCGACCTGGCGATGGGTGACAGGTGCCTCTCCGCGCCTACTCCCAGGGGGGGGTGAGCCCCATCCCCTGAGGCGGTTCCACGTGAAGATGGTGCAGGACCAATGGACAGGGAGGTGCGGGGTTGGACCCCAGACATGCTGGTGCCCAGTGCCTCGGCCAGCTGAGGTGGGACAGGTGGGTCCACTGGGACCGGCCTTCTCAAGCGTGCTATAGTGTTTAGATTTCAACATCATATATGGGTTAGTAATGGTCAATACATTCCAGGGTTAGGTAATACAGCATGCATAGATATTCCCATTAACCCAGACACCAGATATGGAACAGTTGCATAGCAAACAGAACACATGCATATATGGGACCACAGTGGTAATAAGGACAGCATGCAGGTACCTTGATGGCACCATGCCAACAATGTTGGAATAATTCAATATGGCACATGCATGGGAACCATTAAAATATTTATCAAACGTTTGGCCATTATCAGTGTCAATACATACCAGTCAGGGTGGGTATGTTAATTATTGTTGGAGATAAGGCGGGGTAGAGAAAGATGTCAATTAACAAGTAGTATATTCCTGTACTCAACATTACTTTCCTAGTCAGCGCTGTTATCTGTACCTTATATGTCTTACTACACTACCCTACAGACCTATACTGGACACTGATATGGTTGTCAACATCATTACACATGAATCCGTTTTACCTGCAGTATACACCTCTTACCTGGTATACCTTTGGAGGGAATGTTTGCTAACACTGACTACACATACGCCCGGATTCCGGGTTGATGTTTTGCATTATTATATCCAACTCTTTCTGCACAGACTCTTGCCATGTGTTGACCACATGTTGGTGTGCCTGGACGTCTCTAGAATATTGGCTTCTTCTACCTTTAGTGACCTAACACACACATATACATGCTTTCCTACACGGTTATATTACGTAGCACAGTGTGGGTGACAGTGACCAGTGATACTTTATTATTTGAGTAACTGCAACACTCACAATCCCCTACAATACCAGGGTGGACAGTACCAGTATAGGTTATATTGGTCTGTATTTCTCAGCACATTGTTCGTATCCAGCGTACCTGTGGGAGCAATGTTTGTTAGCACTACCTGCCTGTTGCCACACAAAGTTCCTGATTACACATTAGTATTCTGCACATACAACTCACTCTGTTACTGTACACACTCTGGCCACAGCCTGACAACATGGGAGTGTAGATAGGACATACTTGCAGTATTACTCTCCTAACGGTTTCGGGGGGTTGCTACAGTGGCAGGTGTGTTCTCATGATGGTTGACAATCACTTGTATTCCTTGTTTGCTGGCTACACATCTGGGATCATCCCACAGACTTACCAGGGGGACAGGGGGCGGGCAGCAGATATGGGCACATATACTGGACATTCTGGCCTTGTGTACAGTTGAGGGTTATGAATCTGTATGCAGTCTAATTCCACTCCCAGGATTCAGATAATGGCTGTGTCTGCTACAACTTAAACACTGCAAATCATAGTTGTGTCTGCTATATTGATATTGCTGTATATATCCAATCTGCTTTCTGTCTTATTAATCCCCTGTGCTTATGCATTCTGACCTTGTATAATAACACTCTTATACAGATGTCCTGCACAGTTATGTGTTGTAGGACTGTGTGGGTGACAGTGATGTGTAACACCTCATTATTCAGAGCAACTGCATATCATTCTTGTATTTCTGGGCACCATGTTGGTATCTGACAAACCTGTAGGAGAAATATTTATTAGCACTACCTGAATGTTCCCACACACAGTACCAGGTTCCACATTACTATTATGCACATACATCTCACTCTCTTACTGTACACACTCTGACCACAGCTTAACAGGTTGGGGTGTAAATGGGACATACGTGGTTTCTTAGTCACATAAGGTATTGGAGAGTTGCTAGTGTGCCAGAATTTTGTCATAGATGTGCGTCAATCAGTTGTATTTCCTGTTTGCTGCCTATACGTTTGGGATCATCCCACTGATTTCCCAGGGGAACAGGTTGATAAGCAATAGATATGGGCCACTTTAATAGACATTCTGGACATATCTGTACAGTTGTGGGGTATGATTCTGACAGGATTCGAACCGTGGCTGTGTGTGCTAAATAAAACAGTTCACATCTCAGTTACATGTGCAATTCGGTTTTTGTTGTCTGCATTTTTTCTGTTTACTGTCTATGTGTCTCTCAGTTGTACTAAATGGCCTCTGGGGATTACACCTGTCATATACAGGCATTCCTACACATTCGATTTATGGTGCATTGTGTGGGTAACAGTGCTTAATACAACAGTACTATTACATAATTGCAAATCTACATTACCATATGATACCAGAATATAGATATACAGTCCAGCAGTTGGACCTGTTTTATCAGAGTATTACACTTTTATTGCCATACTAACAATATGAGACTATTCCTGCCATTTTCTCTAGTGCATTTAGTACTTGCCTTGAACAATACAAGCTTTATACTAGCAATTACTTTACTACTACTTTTATTGTTATTTCCTGTGACAGTAAAAGCATGGGTATTACTGACCTGCCTCACGTCTCAACCAAGCCAGGCGGCTGATGTGGGCCTCCTGGTTCATGGGGGAACATAAGAGGAATATTTAGCCGTACCTATCCATGATATACCTGAGCTGGCAATTATTACACACATACTGGGGTGATACTTACACATGACTGGTACATCTCCTTCTGCTCTAGCCTCTTGGAGACACTCCTCCAAGAGGTCCCCCTTACGCCGCTTCAGGTAGGCATAGTGGTGCCTGACCTGCTCACCAGTTCAGCGTATGCCAGTGGCACTGGTGAGGTAGTGGGCAAGACGGTCCCAGGCCTCCACCTTATATTGGGAGCCCTGGTACTGGCCCTACAGCAGTTTCTGTGCATGGTCTTTAACTAGGAGTTCAGCCATGACCTTGGGCTCCTGGATGCACCAGCACTGCGCCAAGAAGCGCACTCTTTCTCCCCTTGCTGCCATAGTACCTGAAGGAGAAGCTACAACCAGTTATGAGCTGTATTCCCGCCTCTTGGATTTAAGTAGGGCCGATTTCCCACACATTTCCCTGATTGGCCAGTTTTGAAAAGGCTAAGCTATGGGCAAACCTGCTTACCTAAGGTTGGTACTGCTTAAGGAGGTATACCACTGGGCAGATTGAATTGGCTCCCCTACACATTGCTTACACTTACTAAGTTGAGCTGTGCTGTGGTTAGCATTGCTTAATAGTTAATTAACACTAAATTTGCCTTTTGGCAATGATTTATTATTCATTACAGGTTATATATGTGTCTGGTATCTGTGATTCATGTGTACATACACTGTATGGGGACCTGGGGACTTCTACACTTTATGACAATAGCACCTCAAATCTATGCTTACTGCAGTACTGCAGTTCACATATTTATGTTCTGTGGCAGGTTATACAACATTACACTGTACATAGATTCAGTTCACATGTTTCATTTGATTTTCCTGTGGTGAGGATTAGTTTGCTGATACCTCATTTATATGTATCGCTATGATGGCTTAGTAGTTAACTACTGTGACTGTGGTGTACAGGGTCCTGAGTACAAGCCTTGCAGAAGTTGTTTATTTTGTTGCTGGGCAGAACACAGGCTGTTGGGTACAGAGTGATTAAGGCACTTTAAAGCAGTTGTACGTGGGTGTGCGCGGAGCTAAGCACTGCTTACTTCCGATTACAGTTTCTTACACTCACTTAGCTTCTGCTTTGCTTAATCTGTGTAGCATTGCTTACCCCCACGCAAATGCACTTAAACACGCTTACTAGTGCTTATATATGCTTACTACTGCTTATTTGTGCTTAAACCTGCTTACTAGTGCTTTATTCAGTATGACACTGACACTTCATATTTGCATTTCATACAATAGTCAGTTCACATTTAAATGTTATTTAGTAGGTTATAGAGCACAAATATTTAAAAAAAAATTCATATACAGATTTCACATGGAAAATGGTATGTGCTGCAGTGGGACTTGAACTGAGAATGCCTGCTCGTTAGTCGGATGCTATGACCACTACTCTATTGCTGTGCTGCTTCATTTGTGTATATCTTCCTTGTTATCCTCTTCGGTCTTTTCAGCTGCTTTAACCATAGCTAAGCGATGTGCACACCTGCTCACCTACAGTTAGCTATACTCGGAGTTTAAAAAAAAATAAAGGGGTTTCTTCTTTTTATATTTATGTCCTATTACTGTTGTACACATGAGGGACTATTGGTGGGGATATGCGAACATCTATGAGCGGTCTCGCTCATTTATTCACACTTCCTGCTGTTCTACTTTGCAGGGGCGTGTTTATTCTGAGAACTCTGCTCTCAGACACGCCCCCTGCACTTGTTCATGCTTTGTGTAGGATTAGGAGTTCAGGCAGCATGCCTTCATTAATATGCATGGCGCGCTGACATCCTCCTCCTAAACTGTCACTTCTGTGCAGGACTAGACTAGTCCTGCATGGAAGATTAGTAAATCTGGGGGAGTATGTTTTTGATCATTATGCTAGATGCAACGCCATGAATATAGTTTTTTTAGCAGCTTGTATTAAATGTTCCACATTTTATTTTGGCAAATGTACCCACAAGCTGAAAGATCGCATTATAGATCTTAGATCAGAGATGCATAGAAATGCCTCATTTAATACATTAGCAAAGCATGTTGCTGAATATAGTTCTGACCATGGCTGGGATTCAGTAACACCTACACTGTGTACACTGTTCTGAATGACCAGACAACACATACATAACTCACTCCTTTTTCCTCCTAATTTTAGTTTTTCTACTTATATTCTTGCACCTTTAAATATTGACAGGGATTCATAATGGTTACCACAAAGTGTAGACTACATGGACACTTAGTGTAATCTTTCTGAGTAGAAAACACAAAAAATATGATGAGAATTTTATTGAATATGTATCGTGTACACTCAGTGCACACTTGGTGTAGGCTTTATTGAATCTGGCCTCATGTTTTTAAGTTTAAGGTTATGGATGTGATATACAAAAGTATCAGAGGGGGTGACACTAATAATTTGTTAGAGGTTAGAGAATATAATTGGATTTTAAAACTGCAAGCAGACTGAACCAGGTATTAATACTGCAGTTAGTGTATTAAACCTGAACTTATGAAAAAAACAAATGCAATATAAGTGATTGTTGATTTTAACAAAATGTATCTTACAAAATTATTTACTCTGGACTAATATTTGTTTGATTTTAGTTTTGATTATTTTATTTAGTTAATTGTTTGATAGTATCTTTCTTTTGATTAGAGGTTGTGTCACATGATTTTTATTTGAATGCTTTATAAAGTGAGTTGATTGTATTGTTTTACCGTTACACTGAAGAAGGGTTGTTACCCGAAAGCTTTGCACATTGATTAAACTTTTTATACTTGGCTTGGAGTTTCTGGAGTCTAAGTTTTGTTTTTTATAACTGCAAGAAAGACATAAATGTTAGTCATGTGGCATTGTAAATAGCATATGATGCAAGCAAAGGCAATTTTTGAATGCGGTGCTTATCATGAAAACATTTTTAAACTGCTTGATACATTCTGTATTTATTTTTTCATTCTAATATATTTTTTGTGAAGTGCCATTTATAGACTGCTGCCTGACAGAATTCTGACCTCAGGTTCTGAAAGTAGTTTGCCTACCTTTAAAAAAGATAAGTGCAATTACCAAAAGCTTCCTAGGTCTCTGGCATACTAAATTAGCTCTTCAAATCAGTGGCAAATTGTCAGAAGAAAAAATTCAAATGAGTCGCATCTGCCTCAGGTGATGAATTTTCCTTTATTAGCAGTTAACCAGATTACACAGCATGTTAGCCAAGATGTCCGGTCTGGACTGATCTGATCTCCTCTGATCTGATCAACTTGTTTACTGACATCAACTTTTATACTACAAGCAAAACAACTTTTTATTACATTTCTGACCGTTGACAGTTGGCTATGAAAAACATATAGGATAAACATGTTTATCACAAATTACCTCAAACCACAGCTAGTACAGAATGTTCAAGAAGTACAGAATGTTCAATTCAACAACGGTAGCTCAAATTTTCCAGGACACACAGCCTGCCCCAGTAAATTAACTCTTACTCGGCCGTGCGTCCTTATCCCAGGCTTCACTGAGCTATAACCAAATCTCTTTATTCTGAAATGCAGAAAACAGATATCATTCAGGTTCATAAGCAATACTGCATTTTGTTCAAAGATGAGGCCCATCTTTGATAGGCATATCCCAATAAATAACATGTTCACTTTGCAAGAACAGGAAAAAGACAAATATCAGTATGTTTTTAAAACTTTTTCTCTTAACATTTCCCCCCTGAAAACACTTTTATTTGTATTTTATTTCAGCAATATATGGTAAAAACTAAGTTTTTCTTTGCATACATTACTTCATTGGCAAGACAAATTTTTAAACTTCAAAAACATTTGCAAAGAGTCACATTTCAATGTATTCACTTTCACTAGTCTGTTGCAATTGCTGGTACATCGTCTTCGTATCAACCAATCTTTCTAGAAGACCTCTGATACAGGGTATACAACAACAGCCACATACCACCACGATAGCCACAGTGACTCCTACGGACACCAGGAAACTGCTGATGAGATTACTCCATTTTCCAAACCACGCTTGTAGAAAATCTGTAAAGGGATTATTTACCCCAGAGTTCTCTGCCAATTCTTCAGATAACATCTCCAAACCTTTCAAAGCTCGAGTGATACTTCCATCAGGCGCAGTGTTGTTTGGAATATATGTACAACAGAAAGTCCCAAGCATCTTGCAAACTCCTCCTTCTTTGGCCAGGAGCATATCCAACGCAATTCGATTCTGCCATGCCACCTGCGAAGTGGCCTCCAGTTATTCAGCAATTCCTTTCAATGCATCTTTGGTATAGTTCACAAAACGCTGCTGGTTATAGTAAATGTAGTTGATCCAGTCCACATTCTTATTAGGTTGAATCCAGACAAAGATGGATGTAAAACCAGCTGCTATTTGGTTTATTGCTTTGTATTCATCAGGTACGCCTCTTGGTACACCAATGCTATCGATGTAGACACCATTATCGAAAGATTGCTTCGGTACCTCTCTTTTTCTCCTACTCAACCACTTCGGCTTTATTTCAAGTTCTTTTACAAAATTGCTTGCTGGAACTGCGAAAATGTAGAATGGCAGAATTAACTTTACAAGTGCACAAGTTCCCTTCCAGGGAATCGTAAGCCTTGATCTGAGTTTGTTGTCTCTACATAACCACCATACGTCTGCTAAACTATGAGTTTGGTTCTCCAGAAATGGATTCCCATTGCCATTCACAGTAACATTGCAGTAGTTCTGTCCCATATTGCCATAATTTTTCCCTGTGTCATCTCTGGAAATGCACATATACGAACCTGGATAGGAAATCGCTGCAGGCGGTTTCTCAACTTTGCTTATGATTGGAAACCGCTGAGTTTCATATTTGCATTTATCTTCAGTTTTGTTGAAGAATAATTTCAACAGACACGTTAGGTTACCTTCATCTTGCATCAATGGGACTGTTGCTAATTGCTGTTTACCTTCAGCACAAGAAATACAGTTCTCACGATGTGCTTCTCGGGTACTATATCTAACCCAAGATAACCATTCATTATGGTGTACGAATCCCGTCTCGAGTAACAATTGTTCTTTTGTGAAGGCAAAATCTGCTTTATTTGTAGCATTCTTAAGGCTTTGTACTTTAAGTTGGAGGGTCCCCAAAGGATCAGTTCTAGTTGGAGGAGACACTCCGATTCCATAAACTCCTGAATCACTTTCTTGTGGTGACACAATGGTTATAGTAACTACTCCGGTACCTTGGGAATGCGCAATTTTTATTCTTTGTTGCCTGCTTTTATCTTTCTCTGGTATTACTGCACCACTTGTTTCCCATCCATTCACATCTGTTGACCACCAAACACTTGACCAGGACGTACAGTCTCTATTGCACAAGTATTTTGCACGAGTCAAGAAATTATTATTGTTCCATTTAGAACATTCCAAAATTCCTTCACAAAGTTTCACCTTAAACACAGTAGTAACACCTGTTTGCGCTTGCAGCACCACCATTCCTTTTTCTCTTGCAACTGTTCCTTCTCGTATGGACATATTTACTTTCACCACCAAAATCATCATCATGTGACAGTTCAAGTACCAGTTGAACATGGCCATCCTCCCTAAGGACTACCTCGCGCCGTTGGTTTCTTCACTGGGTTTGAGACGAACTAACCCCTATTGGGCTAATCCCCCTTTGTAGCCAGACTTTGCGCTCAGAGGTCCGGTGGAGTTTGACCAATATCAATGGCAGAAGGAAGAGCCTTGAGTTTTTTACAGTGGGTGATATGAATCCACGAAGTCCTCTCAGCGATCTTTACAGCCGTAGGTATCGAGATAAGTACTTGGTATGGGCCTTCCCACCTGGAGGATAACCAATTCTTTCTCTTCACAATTCGGATCCACACCCAGTCCCCGGGTGCCACGCTTAACAAGGTTTCATTTCTGGAATCTGCAAAGGAGTCATTGGTTACAAGAGATTTGACATTTAGCAGCTTCTTCATGTAATCCGCTAGATCCTCACCCCACTCAAGTTCCGCTGGCAACAATCCTTGCCACTGCGGGACGTAATATGGTCTCCCAAACAAAAGTTCAAATGGTGTAAGTCCTTTGTAGGAAGGTGAGATTCGCATGTACAGGAGTGCCAATGGAAGGCACGCAGTCCATGACCTATGTGTTTCTACCATTAGTTTGCGGAGCTTACTCTTCAAGACACCGTTGTGTCTTTCCACCAGTCTAGCTTATTGGGGATGGTAAGCACAATGATTTTTGAGATCAATTTGAAACACTTGACCCAATTTCTGAACAAACTGGTTAACAAAATGAGACCCATTATCACTGTAAATGCATCTTGGTAGGCCAAATCGGGGAATTATTTCTGTAGTCAAAAGCATTGCTACTGTTTGTGCATTCGGATGCTTCACTGGAAAAGCTTCTACCCATTTAGAAAAAGCATCAATAATGACCAAACAGAACCTTTTTCCCTCTGAGGGTGTCAGTTCGATAAAGTCCATACAGAGTGTGTGGAATGGATACGGAGGGGTAGGGAATGCCTGCTGAGACTTCTTAACCCCCCCCCTGAGCATGATACTTTGCACATAATAAACAAGATAAACAGAATTGCTTTGCATAAGTTGAAAACCCTTTACACCAAAACACCTTAGACACTATTTGAATCATCGTCTGTACTCCTACATGGACAGGTCCATGGCTAACCAATGCCGCATAACTAAAAAGGTTTGAGGGTAATACCATTTTGCCATCTGATGCCCTATACAACCCACTCTGTTGAGTGATACCATATTTTACCCAACGACATTTTTCCTTCTGTGTTGTCAATGTTTGCATTACTTTTAGTGTCTCTAAGTCTAAGAGGTGTCCGGGCTCCAAATCATTATCATGTAAAAGCAAATCATTTTCTTGAGCTGCCTTTTTTGCAGCCATATCAGCAAGGGCATTTCCCCTGGAGACAGGATCTTTTCTGTTGGTATGTGCAGAACATTTACATATCGCTATCTGAAGTGGTAGTTGCACTGCATCTAACAACTGTAAAATTAAATCTCTGTGATTTATTGGTTTACCTGTCGCAATAACCATTCCCCTATTCTTCCATAGTTGAGCGAAAACATGTACAGTGGAGAAAGCATATTGACTATCTGTATAAACTGTCACTTTTTTACCCTCCCCTAAGGTACAAGCTCGAGTCAAAGCCACCAACTCAGCTGCCTGTGCAGAATAAATGTTTGACAATCCTTTTGCCTCCAAAATGTCAGTTTCTATGGTGACAGAATACCCTACTAGTGTTTTTCCTACAGTGTCTTTCTTTGCTGATCCGTCCACAAACAAAACGAGATCAGAATCTATCAACGGAATATCCGTTAAATCTGGTCGGGGAAGTACTTTGTCATGAATGCTCTCTAAACAAACGTGTGGAGTACCTTCTTCTGGAGTCAGCAAAAGTGTCGCCGGATTAAGAGTAGTACATCTTTCTATGGTCATATGAGGCTGTGTCAGCAGCACTGTCATACACGACAAATGTCGACTAGGAGATAAAAAGGTTATCTTATCTTGCAAAAGTATAGTAGCTACTGAATGTGGAACCCGCAATTGTAATGGGTGAAACAAAACTAATGACGCTGAGGCTTATACTGCCATGGCAGCCGCCACTACAGCTTGAACACAGTGTGGCAATGCCCTTGCAACAGGATCTAATCTGGAGGAGTAGAAAGCTATCGGCCTCTGTTTATCCCCATGTACTTGTACCAGAACCAAAGTCATATATCCTCCCTTACAATCAACCATTTGTACAAACGGCTTAGAATAGTTCGGAAAACCCAAAACAGAGGATCCTGCTATCAATTGCTTAATTCTAATAAATGCCTGTATTGCCTTATTTGTCCACTGTATATTATTCTTAGCCGCCATGGGAGTATCATAGATCAGTGCGGTCAATGGCCCTACTTCCTCAGCATAGTTAGGGATCCAACTTCTACAAAAATTAGTCACACCTAAAAAGGACATCTTCTCCCGCTTAGTCGTAGGCATAGGTGCCTCAAGAATTGCTTGTTTTCTTTTGTTCTCCAATTGTCTACCTGCCTGCGAAATTAAATAATCCAAGTACTTTACTTGTGCTTTCCACAATTGTAGCTTTTCTTTATTTACCTTATGTCCTTGCTCAGCTAAAAATCTAAGAAGGGCAAGGGTATCCTTTCTACAACTTTCCTGCGTGGGTGAGGCCAACAAAATATCATCTACATACAACAGAACCTGGCTTCCCTCTGGGGGAACAAACTGAGCTAAATTCGCAGCCATTTCTTGTGCGAATATTGTCGGACTCTGACAATAGCCCTGTGGCAATCTGGTGTAGGTGTATCTTTTACCTTGATAAGTGAATGCAAACCAAAATCTACTCTCCTTATATAGTGGTATGGAGAAAAAGGCATTGCTTATATCTATGACAGAAAAATATCTGTGCTGAGGTAATAAATCATTAACTAATGTATAGGGGTCAGGGACCACCGGTGCTCTTGGGATCACAGCCAAATTAACTTCTTGTAAATCCTGAACCAACCTCCATGACCCATCAGGTTTCTTTACAGGAAACAACGGAGTATTGCAGGGTGAATCTGGGCATTCAACAAGAATTCCTACATTTTAGCTGCTCATTGACTGGCTTAATTCCTTCCTCTGCTTTTTTACTTAGTGGGTATTGGTGCTTACGAGGTCTAAAACCTGACTTTGGAGTTATACAAACTTCACCTGCTGTTTTCATCAGTCCTACATCCCCTTTACCTTTTGACCATAAATCTACAGGTAAGGCACTTAACGCACTATTTTCCTCTTGAGTTAGGAGGATTTGTCATGCCATCTCTGTTTTGTCATCCCTGAGGTGCACACTTGGCTGTGCCCAAGTCACCCAATTTAATCTTTGTACCTGGATCTGTTGATCCTTCAACTGACTTTCGGACATTGTGTCCCAATTTGTTACCTTTATGCCAAATCTACCCAATGTGTCCCCACCGCTTTAGTAATTGAAATATGTGGGCTATAACCTGAGCGATATAAAGAACTCATTTCCTTGGTCAAAGTACAGATCACTATTGTATTACCTTGCTTATCCCAAAACATATCATTCAAAATTATCCTTGCACATTTGTGCCTAAAGAATTCTTTTTCAAATTCTTTATCAGGACCAGGGGCCTGTCTGTAGTACATAGTACAATATAAGTGCGCCGCAACCTGCGGTGACCCACTCCTAGATTTACTTAAAGCTAGGTTGATCAAATCTGTATCAACCCTCCCCGGCACATTTGAAATCAAGTCCTGGCTATACCAGTAAAACAAGTCTTGTACTCCTTGTACCACCAAGCCATCCGCTAACCTTTTCGCCTCAATGCCTTTAGGTGTGGGAATTGCCGCTATTCCAAACAAATGCATCAAATCTCTTCCCAGCAAATTAACTGGACAAACCTTCGATATAATTACCCTACACCTAACAGTTTGGTTTGTTTGCGGATCTGTGAACAATAGAGGCTGAGACAGTGGTTCCTTATAGATTTTCCCGTTTGCCGCTTTCACAAGGACAAACTCACCTGTTTCGCAGTTCGGGGGTAGAACTGCTGGACCTAAAAGTGTACGCGATGCACCTGAATCACATAAAAACTCCACTTTCTGCCCCTCAACCAAAAACTCTATCATGGGTTTTTGATCCAGATGCATAGCAATACCCAAATGTGCCAGGTTTATGACTTCACAGTCACAATCCCGCCCTTCCTTAATTTCCTGGGTGTCCTGACATTCATCGCAGAGAGAGTCTGCCTCATCATCATCACAGTCATTCTCGCTTTCTTCTTCTCTACAATAATCACAATAATGAATTTGGCGCCTTCCTTTACTATCATATAGTCATGCGGAGTCCTTGTTCGTAAGCTGTGGGGGATGTTGCCACTCTTCGCAGTCGGCAGCAAAGTGCCCACGTCTACCGCATTTAAAACATTCTCCACGTTTTAACCTCCCCTCATATTCCTCTGAATGTCCACCCTGTTTATACAACATGTCCCATTTCCGGTCCCCACGTCTTTGTACGCCACCACGGCGCCCTTGCCCCCTTTGGTCCTGTACCAAAAATATACCACCATCATCCCCTACTGCTAACACTTGTACTTTCTTTTTCTTTTTTAAATTGAAATGTCGCTCAGCATGCTGTGCATATTCAAACAAAGGTTGCAGTCTACATGTTATGTGATCAAACCATATGCTTAGTTATAAAACTATTTATCGGAGCCTTACAACCTTTAAGAAAAGCGTTTTTCAATTGCTGTTCATACGGACTATCAGTAGTCTGATCCTGCGGAATCATCATTCCACAATGGTTATTGAACACTTCTGTCAATCTTACAATATAGTGATCTACAGATTCATCATCATTTTGGATACACTGATTTATTACTGTCCAATCTGCTCTTGGACGCCACTTATCAGAAATTCTCTTCAACAGATCAGTGACTCGCGTGTCTAACACCCCAGAATTATGCTTTAATGTAGTGCCATCATCTGCTTTACATGTCTAAGTACCACAAACTAAGTGCCAATCTGGACCCAGGATTTGTCACACTACTTGTTCTACTTCTAAACCATTTAGATGATAACTTAAACGCATACCAACTATGTCCTCAGAAAACTTTTGAAAATTAACCTTGGGATGAGGAATACCATCTGTAGCTCGTTTTATATCCTCTCTAGCCCAGGGACGATAAACTAAAATAGTTGTCTCTTGTCCAACATCCCCTGCTTGTGGGTTTGCAACTTGTATTAAGGGTAGGGCTTCTGAGTGGTCAGAAAGTTTAATAGCCCAACGTCCTTCCCTGCTGGTCCCGACCTTAACTGCATAGGTTGGTCTACCTGTTGCAAAGCAACCTTGGGTACTACGGGAATTTGCGGGTAAATTGGAGGGGTCACAACGTTTCCTTGAGCAGCCAGTAACCCACCCTGCTGTACAGATCCCACATCTTCAGACTGATATTGAGGAGGTTCCCCCGGTATGGCAGCAGCAATTTCACCATACGGTGGGTCAGTTGCCTGCCTTTGTACTGCACAAACAGTATGCTCATCCTCCTTATCTAAAAATAAAGCTACTTTTCCACTTGGCACCAGTGATCCCTTTTGATTTATTTTTTCTTTTTTCTGGCACTGTTTTTCTTTTATAGCTCGTTTATTTGCCTCTTCTAACCATTTTTGTGCCTGGGGAAATCCCAATTGTCTTTGTTTTTTAGTTCTAGTTCCCGCATCTCTTTTCAAATCTCTAACCAATTTTGCACAGATATTCTTATTCAGTGTACCATCAAAATCATATCTAGACTTCCACTTTTTCAAAAATTTAACATTATTTTTGTTTAAACCTTTCATATACTTAGCATCAACATTTAAACAGGCATCACTCTCACACTTGCAGCAACTCAAACCCATGTTTCCCCTAGATTTCTTATTTTACCTTTCCCTTTTTTTTTTTTTTTTTTTTTTTTTTCTCTTCAGGTATTTAGGACTGTATCAAAATTATTTTACAGGGCTTATTATAAAATGGGACTATCTTAATGGGTGACCCTAACAAAATAATCTTAACAAGTAATCCTACCCATCCTTAACTAAAAATAAAACCTTGTCAACAAGATTAAATTAAATTAAAAGAAATTTATTTTTCATCCTACCTGAACCAGATGAGACTCCGTTTCCCCTTTTCTTTCTGAAACCGTCCCTCAGATAGGGATCAGAGAGCGGCCGGCCTCATTTCAACGACAAATCAGTCGGAGGGCTTTCAGTCGAGGGAATCTTAAGATGAGAAACCCTCACCTGCACAGGTTTTTCGGTCTCTCTGTCGGTCTGATCCGTATCTTCGTAGAGGTTTCCAGTCCGAAGGACCAAAATGTCAGAAGAAAAAATTCAAACGAGTCACAATTGCCTCAGGTGATGAATTTTCCTTTATTAGCAGTTAACCAGATTACACAGCATGTTGGCCAAGATGTCTGGTCTGGACTGATCTGATCTCCTCTGATCTGATCAACTTGTTTACTGACATCAACTTTTATACTACAAGCAAAACAACTTTATGTTACATTTCTGAACGTTGACAGTTGGCTATGAAAAACATATAGGATAAACATGTTTATCACAAATTACCTCAAACCACAGCTAGTACAGAATGTTCAAAAAGTACAGAATGTTCAATTCAACAACGGTAGCTCAAATTTTCCAGGACACACAGCCTGCCCCAGTAAATTAACTCTTACTCTGCCGTGCGTCCTTATCCCAGGCTTCACTGAGCTATAACCAAATCTCTTTATTCTGAAATGCAGAAAACAGATATCATTCAGGTTCATAAGCAATGCTGCATTTTGTTCACAGATGAGGCCCATCTTTGATAGGCATATCCCAACAAATAACATGTTCACTTTGCAAGAACAGGAAAAAGACAAATAACAGTATGTTTTTAAAACTTTTTCTCTTAACACAAATATAACTCTTAGATACTTTAAATGTGAATGTGAATACATGACCTATTGCATGTACAGCACACTGAAGGGCTTGGATATCAACAGACATCTTCAGAGATTTCATTAGGTTGGTTCCAACTGTAAAAAAACGACTGAAGGAAGTTAAGGTTGCCCTTGAGAACTGTGTTTTTAACACAGGAGGGTACATTGATACTGTTATCTTCTATGGAAAAAAAACTTCTTGTTCTTCTCTTTTGGCTGTTCCCGTTAGGGGTCGGCACAGTGGATCATCTGTTTCCCTTTCTTCCTGTCCCCTTCATCTTGCTCTGTCACACCAGCTACCTGTATTTCCTCTGTCTCCACATCCATAAACCTTATCTTAGGCCTTCCTCTTTTCCTCTTACCTGGCAGCTCCATCCATAGCATCTTTTTCTCAATATACCCAGCATCCCTCCTCAGCACATGTCCAAACCAACTCAATCTCACCTCTCTGACTTTGTCTCCAAACCGTCCAAAAAAAAAATTATATAGCAAATTCCTCCATGCAAATATAGCAGCCTGCCTTCAGCATCCGGACCAAGGAGCTTTACCTGAGTCAGGCAATAGGAACACATTCAGTATTTAGCTGCGTAGTAAAGTATGCCTTGCTTTTACCAGCAGAGGCTTGTGGGCAGTGATAAGGAAAGCTTGTAAAGTGCTGGCAGAGACAAATACTTTTTAATGGATCATAAAATGATGAGCCTTGTTACAAATGATTCAGACTACACTTTACTTTTGATTCCAAGCTTAAAGGTATACAAAATGACAAATGTTGAGCCTTTTGAAATAGCTCACTGGATAAATGTGGAGATGAAGAGCTAGCTGATTGAAGTCATTGCTGCAATGGCAATGAATAAGGCACCAGAATTTGAGCAGCATTCTGACCATAGAAAAAGATGATGACTACCTCCCACCACACACCTACACAAACGTGTACTTGCATACATACACACACACACACATGCACACACACTGTGACAGCATTCAGTAAAAGTATAGCATGGGTGGAAAGATAGCCTGATACCATTGTGGTTAACCACTTGCTGCAGCATCAACACTATATTATTCCAAGAAGAAACATTGTAAATTACATTTTTTTTCTTTAAACATTGTGGTAAAACTGTAGCAGTAATGGTACTTTACAGCAATGGACTTAGTGAATTAAATCTCGTAACACAGATCAATATCCCTCTCCTCTTTTTTCTTCCTTCTTCAATGATCTGCTGAAGTACATTTTTCTTTGAAGTATTTGCAAGGTACTAGATCTAACAATTTTAGGCATGACTACAGTTAAGTACTTAAACAAGGCACAACAAAACCACTGCCATTGCATAACTGCATAGTAAAGGACAATAATTCCACTAATGTTGTGCTCAGTCAAAGGAAGTTCTTGCATAACATAAAGTGTATTTATGCATAATATTTGATGATCTCCAGAGCAACTCAGATAAGCAGGACTGTGTTTGAAAATAATTTGCAAAGCCATTTTTGGATGTTCATGTTGAGCACAGTTCTTTAAATAATAAGGAATCAGCGTGTTCATTAATTAGTACACATGTTGTACAGTACTTAAGCTAAAAGTTCAACTCCTGTGCAAGTAAGAGTTACTGAACTATAGTTAGATACATATATTTGTTTTATTTATCTTTTGTTGACCAAGCTAATCGCACTAGGCTAGTGGTCTCTTTTCAGGGGAGGCCCAAGGTAGTATTTATAATAATAGGGGAAATTTGGCCAGGGCATTAGAGAACTTCTCATACTCTTTTCAGTAGGTTCCGTGGGATCGTTTACATCCACCTGACCTGCTACTAACTCAAGCAGATGAGGCCTCGGTTTAATATCTTATCTGTGGGATGACGCAGTCAGAAGTGCAACCTATCACCCATGTTGCACTGCAGTGTTGCAGTTCATTCATGTGATGTGAGAATAGAACCTACAGCTCTTTGGTCTTCCAAAACCAAAAGCGAGTGTGCTACCTTTTGCACCACTGACCCTGCTGATCCTTGCATGTAAGCGTAATGGCCTTCTTCAAGTGTCATGATTCTCATTTCAGAATCAAGTCAGAAGACAATACAGAACTGATTTAAATGTATTATTGTTATTGTAATACAAAGCTGTAAAGTAGCAATAGTCACTGCATAGATGCAGTTTATAGTTACTTTATTTATTTATTTTTCCTTAAGCATGTGTCCTTATGGTCTAAGGTCTCAGCTGGCACTATTAGCATTTTTTCACTGGTAACAAAAATAACACTATGTGCCTTTAAAATAACCACCCACCTTTACCATCATTATGATTTCAGTTGTCCAGCACAGTCAGCATCAAAAATCATGCAGCTGGGATCCTGACAGCCAATATCACAGCAGTAGGTAGTGGTGACACTCTGAATTGTGATTAATATGGTAAGCAGTTTATATGCATCAAAGAAAAATGCACTTCACAATCCAGTTATCCCTCTCATACTGCCAGTGGTGATATTTTGAGTCAAGTAGTTATAGCAGGAAGAAAACTTCCAAGATGGCTGCCTAATGATCAAAAGCTTAATTTTATCTCTCCTAGTGTGAAAGCAGAAACTGAAAATAATAACCAGTGAAATTGTCGTTTTGGGTAAAATCAAATTACTCGCTGTTAAGTACACTGCCTGTATGCCAGCAAAGAGAACCAGAAAGACAAATCAGCCAGAAAAGGTAAAGCTAAAACACTGGCTGGGAAGAATTCTGCAGCTGATAAGCAAAACACAGTTCAGGCTTCAGCTTTGGTACAAAATATGGCTTCCAGTAATTTAGAGGAAAAAATAAAGTCAAATGTACTGACAGGTGATTAAAATAAATGAAACATTGAAGGAATGTGTCAACTCAAATAATCAAAGGCTGGGAAAACAAAACAGAAGAAGCTTAAAACATCTGTTCAGATGAACTAATAAAACTGCAAAAATCAGAGGATGAAATGAATAAAAGACTGAGTATGAGACTGTTCAAGAAGAGCGGTTTCAAAAATGATAGAAGACAGAATGTGCAGAGAAAACTTGAACTTTTCTGGTGTACCAGAGAAATTGGAAGGAACTCACTATATTAATTAATTTTGTAAAAGCGCAAATAAGCAACTGAACTGGTATTCTACAGCATGGTTTGTCAATGGAAAGGGCACATAAGTATTTGCTCCAAGCGCGGACATGAGAAAGCAGCAAAGATCTCTGTTGGTAAAGGTGCAATCATACCAGCAGAAAGAGTCGATCCTGACAAAACTGTGGCAGAAGGACAAAGTATTAAAAACTGGAGACAGCAGAGTGTTTGTGGAAAATGATTATTCACTGTACACTAGACAGAAGAGAAACAAATTTACCCCAGCAATCAGGAAATGTCAAGAGGCAGGTATGAGATTTAAGCTGCTGTATTCAGCTGTCTTCATAATATATTTTTCTTAGAGCTTCAAAAACATTTTTGGAAACAGAACAGGCTAAGGAGGAAATACAAAAGTTTATCCAGCAAAAAGTAAGTAATCTGTGGTGGTGCAGCAGTAGCGTTGTTGCCTCACAGCAAGAGGTTCTCCCTTCGATTCTCGGCTGGAGTGCGGGGAGTGCCTTCTGTGTGGAGTCTGCATGTCCTCCCTGCAGTCGAGTGGCGTTCCAAAAGACATGCGTGAATGGGCGTGCCTTCGTTGAAGGTTGGGCATCAAGCTGGCAACTCGGCGACGTAAAAACCTACTGCCAATCATTAGCGGACCGAAGTTCCGCTGTGGCAACCCCTAACCGGGAAAAGATGAAAGACAAACAAACATCCAGCAAAAAGTAAGCCAGCAAACAGAAGAGACACAGCTTCTCATTCTTCTAACAGTAAAGCTCATAGAGAGACTTTGCCAATGAAAGCTTTCCCAATGTTCCAAGGGAAAATGCTTGAGAGAGCACATGAGTTGACAAGAGGACCCATAGACTTGAACCAGAGCCTGGTGTTGGGAGATAGAAATGATCAGGATGAAAACCAGTAACAATGAAATTAGTGAATAAATGCAAGACTATAAAGCATCAGCCAAATTTGTGAATTATGGCTTTGCAAGAAATAGTGGTTGAGAAAGACTGAACTTTTGTAGACTTTGTTAAACTTGTGGTTGGACTGTAAATCATACACCCCACTTCATGTCATTAATGTTTAGGACACTAAAACAAAAAAAAAATAACTAGAAGTAAAACAATTTTTATTCTTACTAGTATTTGTATAAAACATTTCATGATATTAACTGTATATTATATAGTAATGCAGATTGTATAGTGTGTATCAGGGGTGATTTAAATGTGGGGGAGAGCCTTTTCAGTGACTATTGCATGTGTTAAAGATATACAGTAAACAACTACTTTTATTTTGTAAGAAATATAAGATTTACAGTATAATATGAAAAGAAAGGCTGGAGAGAAGTATGATTAAGTTAATATGCTGTGATCTTGGGTTGCAGGGGTGGGAGGTGGGTGCAAAAGTGTATTAATTATACTATATGTAGAAGTAAGATAATTTCTCTTATTTTTAAAAGGGTGAATATCTAGATTAAAGCCCTTAGCTTAAGCTATAAAAAGTTTTTTTGTAAGCAAGTAGGCTTTAAAAATAAGACAAAATTATGAAAGCCACAAAAATGTTAAATTCATTGAATCTGCAATTATATTAACTTGTGTTTTTTTTCCATTAGCAAATGTTCTCGGGGGAGTCAAGTTTGCACCTGAATGTAGTTGTACAAAGATTCCTTCATGCATCTGTAGAGATACAAGTTGTTTTTTTTTCTCTTTGCTAACTACTTTTACGTGGAAATGAGCTGTCTGCAGGTGCAATCAATTAAATTTGAGAACTACGAGCAGCCTTTCCAGAGGGAAATGCAAAATTTAAAACAGCAGTGGGAAGCAGGTCAGTGAAAAATAAAGCTGGAAATTATGAGAAGTAAATAAGAGATAGTAACCTCCCAAGCAGCCTGAATAATTTAATGCATTCAATAGAACAGTGTACTGTTTAGTTTTATGCAAAGATAGTGCTTTTTTTTCTTATAGCTGAAGCTTATTGTTTTTTTTTGTTTGTTTTTAAATCATACAAGCTGTTTTTCACATTTGGAAGTGCATAGAGATAAGAAAGGAACAGACATCAATCAGTTTTAGTAGGAACACAGGCTGTAACATGCTGTTTAGCATGGGTATCCTTAATTTTAAGTTAATTAGTGTCTGTGGGTGAAGCTGTGAGTTTGGGGTAATTGTTTCTATCTTGAGGGTTGAACTTCATTTTTTGAACATAGTTTTGTGTGCTTATTCTAAGTTAGCAGTGGATAGGAGTGTTCAAAAAAATTACTCTTTTTTTTTTTTGTTTTCATTAAAACAAAAATTATTAAAAATGTAACATAGGTTCAAATGGAGATGAGAAGAAACAATTGTATAAAAGATCAACCTGCCAAACCAATGCTGCATGTAAGACAATAGTTGGTAATACACAGTCAAAAAAAATGTCTTGCAAATTAGGTGGGAGCATACCTCTCAACCTTTCAGCACAAGAAATCTGGACAAAGCCAGAAATACACTATCCATATTATATCGGACTATAAGTGGCCCTACAGGTATAGTCAAAAGGGAAGGAGTATTGAATTATATTCAGAAATGCAGAGTCCAACCAGCAATGCTGCTGGAAACACATTTGGAAAGAAATGAACATGAATTTGACAAAGAAAGGATTTCAGGGTGGGTATTCAGCAGAATATCAGGGGCAAAGGAAAAGAAGAATAACAATACTGATTGCTAGAAGGGCTCTGATAGTGATAGAAGAGAAAAAAGACAATGGTGGTAGATTTGTGATAGTAATGGGCTTTTGGCAAGGGAGGTGTATCACCATGACATGTATTTATAGTCCACCAAAAAACTGTTCTTACAGAGCTTTAAAATGAGGAGAAATAATTAGCTTTCAGCAGGGAATATTATTTATAGGTGGGAACTGGAATTTTGATTTGCAATAGTGAGGATGTATTGGGTGACCTAAAAGGGAAAATATAAGAAAAGAGGACAGATTTTGGAAGACATTTATGAAAATATTTGGTATGGAAGATGTGAATTCAATAGTAGGAATTTGACCAGAATTTACATATAATTCCCCAAGGTGCAATATGTGGGCTAGACTGGATAGAAATTGTATTTCATAGGAACAAGCATATTTGACTGAAAAGTTTGACACCTATCCAATAACTGCTTCAGATTATGCACTGATAAAAACTAAGAAGAAAATGTAGAGTAATGAATTAAAAATTGCACATTGGCACTTTCCCACTTAACTCTTAAAAAGAGTGGAATTTAAGGAACGGATATTGGAAATTATATGAGAGTTATTATCAAAGATAGACATTTCTTCAGAAGTCATACCTAGTGAGTGCGATAAAATGAAAATGGAGTTTAAAAATAGGTTAGAAATAAAATAGAATGTGATAAGGTGAAAAAGTAATTGGAATTATTTAGAGGGGCTAACAAAGGTCAAAGTATTGCAGCATAGGGGGAATCTCACAGAACGAGAATTGGCACAATAATATGCATGAGTATAGAAAGATTGCTGTAAAGCAACTATTTTTGATAATCTCAGAGTAAAAACGAAGTTTAAAATAGGGTAGAAATAAAAGAAAAATAGATCTGGTTAAGAAGTAATAAGAATTATTTAGAGGAGCTGACAAAGGTTAAATCAGTACACAATAAGGGGAATCTCAAAGAATAATATGAGGCTTAATTGCAGAGTGGTAAAGAGAAAATAAGGGAGTACCTGGATAATATGCATGAATTTAGAAAGATTGCTGTTAACCAACTATTTGTTTGACAATAACTGCAGTGCACAAAATATTTTGGCACAATGAATTAGGCAACAGAAAGTAGAAAGGGTTGTTGCCAAGCTTAGGGATACTACAACAAGAAAAATAACTAGAGATCCTGTAGAAGTATTAGAGATGTTTCAGAAATGTTATGAAAATTTGTATAATGCAGGAAAAGCGGAGAAATCAAGGAAAAGTACAAATGGAACTATTTATGCAAGACTTAAATATGCCAAGGTTAGTTGTAGTTGAGGCTCAATAACTAACAGTTAAGCTAAGAGGAGATGAGATGAAAATGGTGATGTATAACCAATCTGCAGGAAAGTCTCCAAGAACTGATGGCATTCAAGTGGAAGTGGAAGAGGGAAGAAAGTGATAAAGATCTGGACAGTTTTCTTTAACAGTATTTTAAAAGCAGTGGAAGCACCAGCATACTGGAAAGAAAGTTGTGGTGGCTGTAATCCATCTGATCCAGCTTCATATAGGTCCATTTCAATATTAAACCATGATTATAAAGTGTTTATGTCTATAATGGCTAAAAGAATGTCAAATGTGATGCCATAATTGATAGATGTGGTCCAGTGTAGTTTTCTGGAGGGGAGGCAAATATTTGACATTAATAGAACAATAATGATCTAGAGGGAAGCAGAATGTAAGAAAATACCACTGTTATTGGTGAGTTTTGATGCAGAGAAAGCATTTGACAGAACAAGCTGGGATTTTATGACTAGGGCAATGGAAGTATTAGCATTTCTTGATACAATAATAAAGTTAATTAGAAGGATGTTTGAGAGATCGCAGGAAAAATTAAAGTGCAATGGTTCCTCTCTGGTAAGTTACGTCTGAAGAGAGGAACTAGGCAGGGGTGTCCTCTTTCCTCTTTGATATTTGTGCTACATTTAGAACAATTGGCAAAGAAAATAAGGGACTCAGAATTTCAAGGATATAATTGGTATGGTGTTCAAGAAAAGTTAGCTTTATTTGCAGAATATATTATTTTGTACCTGATGGAACCAGAAAAGGACATCTAAGTGCTGTGGAACTTTTTGAGGCAGTTTCATATCTTTTCGGGATGCAAAATCAATGAAGCTAAAATAAAGGTAATAGGTTTAAATTATGTACCCACCCATGACTGAGACAGTTCCGTTTTTTTTTCAGGATATAAAATTAATTAATATAATGCAACGGCTATAGCTATAACCTATGTACCCACACCTGAATTGGTTTAGCAATATCCATATTTATGAAGCCATTATAAAATTTAGTATTTAGGAGTATGGAATAAAAAGGATTCTGTTATGGCAGCTAAGGATACGTGGAAGAAACTAAACAAAAGATAATACAAAAACTGAGAAATTAGAAACTTTTGCCTATGTATATGGATAGCAATCTACAAGCAGTAAAATGTTTTAGTTCCTTTAATTTTATAAACAGTTCAGGCATATTTTTATCAATCAGAGGAGAAGCTGTGGGTAGTAATTAAAAAAGAGTTGAAGGATTTTATTTGTGAGGGGAAAGGGCAAGAGTCAAGTAGGATAAGTTAATCCTCCCAATAGAAGAAGGAAGATTAGGATTATCTGATTTGAAGGAATATTTTAGAGCTACATATTTAAGGCTCTTATAGATAACAAAAGCAGAAAGCTGCAGTTGAAAGCACAAAGGGATTATGATGATGCAGGAGTGGTAATGAAAGAAATATGGAAAGAATGGGATTTTGGACAGAGATCCTTATGTGAAAGAAAGATACCCAGACAGTCCTAATAGTAGTAGGAGCAACAGGTCTTATAAAAAAGAATATACAATTATATTTGGATATGTTATCTGTGCATGTAACTTCATATGAATTGCAGAAGGAGTCATTACTGGGCACATTGCGGGTGCTGCAAAGAGCACTTCTGGCTGACATCAAAGATTGAAACAATACTAATTTCATGAACTTTAATCATACTTTGACTTAGGAATGGGGTCCATTTCCATCATGGTATTAGAAACCCAAAGGATTTGGAGAAATTAAAAGAGAGAGACAATATCATATTCTTAAAGTTGCAGAAAATATCTGAAGAACTAATTCAACACACAAATGAAGAAAGGAGATTCTGCCAATAGGGATGGTCGCAATTAGGGGTACATAGATTAGGCAAGAGGGGGCTAGAATTTAATGGATTTCAGGCTAGTGATTGCTTTCACTGTCAGAGATTGGTATCAGAGTATAGACAAATAAAAGGAATAAGGGAATCCTAAATGAAAGGCCTGCACTGGTTGAGTTTTAATTGAATCTAGAACAGAAGCTGCTGTTAAAAAACATACAATTAGTAAGGTATATAAAATATTGAATGGTAACTATGGGAATCAATCAGAAGAGGTTAGAAAAGATTGGGAAGAGAGATTAGATATGCAATTCACAAAGAAACAATGGGAGGACATATGTATGTCTCCAAAATATGCACTAAAATCTAGAGGATTTAGGATTTTTCCAGGATGTGTTTGCATAGATGTTTTTATACCCCAAGCAGACTCCAAAGAAATTTTCCTCAGTTAGATAGCAAATGTTGGAAATGGAGGAAAGAGGTACCCGGGTATATGTTCTCAGAGTGTAATGAGCTGGCAGACTTTAAAAATTACTGATAGAGTACTCTGTCAGAAATACTTGGTGATCAAATGAGTATAACTAAGGATTTTTTTTTTTTGAGCTGGGATAAAGGATCTGAATTGCCTGGACATAGTAAGGCCTTGTTAAGTTTAATTTTGGTGGCTGCCAGAAAAGCAATTACTAGAGAATGGAAATCTAAATCTAAATCAACTATACTTGCATTAGTAAATACTGTAACACAGATAAAAGAACAGGAAGTGGGATCTGTAGAAAGGAGTAGGAGCAAATTACATAGAAAAATGGACATTGTGGAAGAAACACATCCAGAAAAATGTTTTGGAGATAGAATTTGGTTTAAGAGAAGGCAGAAATTTAAGAATTCATGTAATGTTGCTTTGATTATATGACATATAACACTATATCTGATGTATAACCTTTGTAAATGTGAACTTTTTAATATGGTTTGATTACTTCTATATAAATATAAGGTTGCCTATGTTACAAGTGATAACTCAATAAACTCCAGAGCACAAAAAACTTTTAGCACAATGACTTAGCCAAGATAAGCAGAGATATTTAAGTAATTTTATGAAAATTTGTATAAAGCAGAGGAATATAGATTCAGGAAAGAGCACAAATGGAAATATGTATGCAAGACTTAATCATGTCAGGGTTAGAGGAAGATGAGACTAAACAACTAATAGTTGAGATAAAAAAAAAAAAAACAATGGCCCCATTAAATTCCCAGAGTTTAATAAAAACAAAACAAAACACAAGCTTTCACACCATACCAGTGCTTCATCAGGCATTAAAATGTTTTGTTTCTCATACAATACTATAATGGTATACATTTTGGCTGCTACCTTTATTTGCTAATAGTTAACAAAAGATGAAATAAAAATGGTGATATATAATCAGATGGTATTCCTCTGACAGACTGAAAATAAGGAAGAAGAAAATGATAAATATGGTTTAACAGTGTTTTTAAAGGAAGGGAAGTACCGTTATCTTGGAAGAAAGCTGTCATGGCTGTATTACCCAAAAAGGGTAAAGTCCCATCAGACCCAGCTTCATATGGACTATTTCAGTTTTAAACCATGATTATAAACTGTTTATATATATACTAGTTAAAAGAATGGCAAATGTGTGATCAAAATTGATTGAAATGGATCAATGTGGTTTTGTGGAGAGGAGGCAAACATGTGACAAGATTTATACAACAGTGATGATCCAGAGTGAAACAGGATGTAAGAAAATACAGCTGTTGCTGGTAGGTCTTCATGCAGAGAAAGGATTTGACAGAGTAACCTGGGATTTTATGAGTAGGGCAATGGATGCAGCAGCCTTTCCTGATACAGTAATAAGGTTAATTAGGAGGATATATGAAGGATCATAGGCAAGAAATAAAGTAAGAGGGTTTTGATCAGAGGAACCAAGCAGAGTTGACCTCTTTCCCCTTTGTTATTTGCTTTATATTTAGAGCCATTGACAAAGAAATTAAGGAACTCAGAAATTCAAGGCTGTAATTGGTACAGTGTTCAAGAAAAGTTGGTTTTATTTGCAGATGATATTATTTTGTATCTGATAAACCTACAAAAGGAAATCTCAGTGTTGTGGGACATTTTGAGACAGTTTCAAGTCTTTCCTGGATATAAAATGAATGAATATAAAGCAAAGGTATAGACATAAATTATATACCCGCACACAATTTGTTTCAGCAATACCCATATTATGGGGACACTATAAGATGGAGTTTTTAGGAATACAGATTAAAAAGCCTTCTGTTATGGCAGCCAAGGATATGTGAGAAGAGACTAAACAAAAGGTAACACAAAAACTGAGAAATTGGAAGGTCTTGTTTATGGATATAGATAGTAAGATACAAGCAGTGAAAATGTTTTTAGTCCCTCTAGTCTTATGTATGGGAAAGGCATAATTTTGTCAACCAGAGGAGAAGTTGTGGACAATAATTAATAAAGAGTTGAAGGATTTTGTCTGGGAGGGGGATAGGGCAAGACAGTCAAGTGGGATAAGTTGATCCTTCCACTAAAACATGGTGGTATAGGATTACATGATTTGAAGGGATATTTTAGAGCTACCCAGTGAATTTGTGAGTCCCTTATTTTCTTTACTAATGGCTCTAAATGTAAAGCAAAAAACAAAGGGGGGAAGAGGACATACTTGACTAGATCCTCTTTTCAAACATATCCTATTGAAAAGGAATGCACCTTCCATAATTCATACATCCAGCATCTCAGGGAATGACACTGTCTTTGTCAGAATCGTAAAGCCCACAAATCTTTGTCCAGAGTAATACCCTGAGAGGATATTTGGGCCTCAGCAAAAACCACTATGGGGGAATCCTCAGTTTAAGGTTGAAAATATTCCACTGTAATACCCTGAATGAGAGACCCTAGGTATAAGATGGTTGACAGACCTCACAACATTGCAGGATGGTTAGAATAGTCAGAGCCTATTAGATAGTTTTGAGAAATTGCAAAGCCATTGGGAGATGGCTCAGTCTTTCTTCTGGAAACTGTTAAGATTAAGATATCTTATTTGTAGATGACCATTTGCCAGGCATGTGGACAAACAGTATCACCCATTAGAAAATATGAGTTGAATTTCCATGGGCTGTAGAGGTGTGGAGAGTATATTGAAAACATCTGATCTGTACTCTGTATGGATGCAGTCCTGCACAGAGAACATCTAAGATCAAATAGAGAGATGGTTGGTAGTATATAAAAGATAATATTCACACTTTTGTTCAGAAAATCTCCTAGTTGAAGGACCTTCCATATGTTAATGAGAAAATGGTTTTCTTTGTTCAGCCAGGGTGCTGGATTGCTAATTAATTAGGGTCTATAGTAGGGAACAATAGTACAACCCATATGGAATGTGGTAATGTTGGTATTACATTATTATACAAGTTTTGGGAATGTCCAAGGATACCGCTACTTTGGAGTTGGGTTGCATCCATTGTCACATGATATGTGTAATTCAGCACTTTATAAAAATGTGATTCCTTACCTATGGCCACTGTCTTGTGAGATAATGTCACTGAATCAGTACTCTACAAACAGTCAGAAGGACCCCTATAACAAGAGATACTGTCTAGATTCTACTGCTTAGTGTAGCATTTAACAGAATTTATCCAGCAGCCTTTTTACTTCTCCCTTGACCTGCAGATGTTACTGCTTCTTGCTTCCTGGAAACACTGGCACCCATCTGTTTTAGCTGGGTTTCTTCTTTGTTGATCTACACAAATGCCCATTGGGAGATCATTCACAGATGGCCACCATCATTCCCCCACCCCTGATCAGGCAGTTGTCACATATAACAAGTAATCTGCAGCTGCTAATACTCAGAGCCAAACCAGATGCAGTAATGAATACCTGAGCTGTCACTCTCCATAATGCATTTTCTTAACTGATAATTTATTTTCATTCTCTCTTATACTCCAGCAGAAAAATCATTGTCAAAAGAAATTCTAATTTTCTGGTCCATCGGTAGGTGCTTCTTCATTTATACGGCTGTCAGCTCCTGTTCCCTTTTTTAGTTGAACAGGAAAGCTATAGCACCATTCTCAGATTTACTTATTTTCAAGATGGTTTATTTACAAGAACTCAAAGTGTTCTCTCCAGTTCAAAAGGAAACAGCATTTGCAACTTTTATGAGAAGGGCATTCAAGACTGCAGTATGTTACCCCTTAAACATTTTTAGCACTGCTATAAAACTGTGAGCTATAGTTGCTGTCAGGGTTTTCTAAATCCACCAGTGTGCCATGAAGAATGTGGTTCTCTTACAGGAGCTGGAAAACCACCACCGGAGTCACATCCGCATTCTGTATGTACTTTGATATGACTTTCTAGACCTGTTGTTGCCCTTCCTGTAATTCTCCCTTCCTCTCCTTCTCTGTAGAACCCGATCTGATGGCTTCTTTACCAATACCCAACTGGCCTCTTTATTTTACAGAAGAAGGAGCATCTCCAACGCAGGCATAAGCCCTTCTACTCATTTCTTTCTGCCTGGAAAGCCCAATCATGCCATTCATTTCCCTGGCTTTGAGACTTGGGTGGTAGAGAGTGAGTCAGGTAGCAGGTCCTTTGGAGTAGCCTACCACTGGAGCTATTTCTTTTCTGTAACTCACTTCAGCTCCACAATTCTACTCTGCCTTGGGAAGGTGTGTGAACCTCAATAGACACGCACTACTTCCAAACCTCCATAGACACACACTGCTTTCAGGACTGCTGCGTGCTTTGCAGTGCTTGGCAGAATGTGTTTTGCAGCTTTGAATTTCAGAATTGCAACACTTAGTGCTCCCACTAGGTGTCACTCAAGTGTAGAGTCAGGTCTGACTCCTTCCCACAGGATGGGGAACCCTGTAACACTGGCTGATTCCCATCCTCCCCGACCTGTTCCTTCAACCACCCATGCAGCATTTTGAGCATGGTCATCTTGGATTGTAGTTAGGGTTTCATCTCACTATGCAATGGGTGAAAGGCTTCCTGTAATATTTTTTTACTTCCCCACAACTTACCATCAACTGTGACCAACTCCTTCTATCATTAACTGGGTCTACTAAGCCCAACTTAGCATCCTCAGGGCTCAACCAGACTCATGTCTGAGGCTGGTGAGGAAATTGAGGACACTGGTGCAGTGTCATACTGACGTCAGTAGTATGGTGTAAGTCTACCACCCCAAAGCTACCTTGAGAGCTCCTCTATGGCTGCCTTCAGGAGGAGCATGCATGCTTCTGCACGTGCTCAACTTCCTGACCAAGCAGGACACTATTTCTATGCATAGCTCACTATGCTGTTAATGGTGCTATTGCATAGGGCCTAGGCTGCCTCCCTCCCCCCCTCCCCCCAAAATGGACAAGCTACTCACTCCCACCCCCCACTCGGCACCTCCAGCACCTGTGCTGCTTGTCAAACATGGATCACATGAAGCATGATCAGGACTTCAGACTTGTACAGTATTGTGCAAGGAATGAGTTTGTTCTAGGGCTCCATGCTAAAAATCTTTTGAGTTCCTATAAAACTGACTGATATCCTAACTCGAGTTCAGATTGGTCTGAAAGGGGTACTCCCAACACCAGATTAATTAGAAAAAGTGCTAATAACAAGGTAAATTTGATTAATATTCTACATCTTCATCCATCATTTTTCTGGCATGTTTCCCTTTTTGTAGACTGAATTACTTTGCACATCAGATATTTCACAAAGTGGACACTGAACGTATGTTTGAAAGACTGCAAGAGCTATTTGCTTGCATTGCAAAAAAAAAGACTCCTCTTCAATTTTAATTCCAGTGAATCATAAGAGTTAACATTTCCAAAAGATTTTCTCATTCAGATACTGTCATTCTGAACCCTTTGTAGGTTGGAGTGCCTGTTAGAAATTATTTTAGTTGATTTATCTGGGTAAGTGAATGTGTCTGTCTCACAACCTTTTTATCTATAACTCCAGGCCTCAATGACAGGGGTAAATGCACCAGATGTGGACAATTTATTTTGATAATCAACATGTTTTGAAGTGCAGGAGGAAAAAAGAATACTCAAATCTCACAAAGATAGTGAATGGGTGAAAGGACTGAACATTTGACGCTGGAGCTCAAAAGCAGAGATCTTCCCACTTTGGGGATCTAGCTTTATAATTATTATATTTTAGACAAGATAAACAGCACATCAGATTATTTATATCTTAAAATGTTGGAAGGGAAGACAGCTTAGATGTCAAGCAATGTGGGAAACATACTAAAAAATTGTGTTTCGACTTACACTACGTTATTGTCATCCAACGATTTATCATCACTCGCATGACCATTTCCTGGCCTGCTTCAGTAGTGTCATAAACCTCATACTTTTCTGCTGATAATGACTCTGGCCAAACTGTAAATAAAACCCTATCTGGTATATAATGAAGTTAATTATTTTATGCCACCTCAGATTGGGAAATTAGACATTTCCTGACATGCCTTGTCATTGGTGATTTTATCATGACTGTATTTAATTTGCTTATATTTCTGTTTTTGTTTTACTAAGTTTAGTTTCGTAAAGTTTGTAACAACATGTCTATGTGATATTTATTTCAAGTAAAAAAATCACGTTATAGCTCTGAGAATTGTTTACACTGTATCAGGCACTATTCTTCCTGCCAGCAGTGCCTACACTATTGCAAACAGATTGCTATAGCTTCCCTCCTGTCATACCATCCAACAGTGTTTCTAGTAATAAACAGCAGGTCTTCCTAACTAAGGTTGCATTTTTTTTTCGTTATTTGGTGCATCTTCTTTGCTGCACCATTGGTAGTAATCTCGGTATCGCTACACCCCATACTCTGTTGCTCTTAGTCTGACCATCTGCATGCTCCCCATAAGTAGTTCTCCATCACTTTTGTAGCCCTGTGCTCTTTTTGTGCTTTCTTCCTCACCATTCACATTTTACACTACCTAAGTAACTTCTATGGACTTGCAATTTATGTGGAACAAATTCAGGATCCCATTCAAATATGACTTCTCCTCTGGTGTTATCTGTATTTTGGAGAGTTACGTTTCTGACTCATTTAACAATCTGCTACATTACAACAGCCCTTTATACTCACTCTCTGAGTATCACAGCAGATTACACACAAGAGTCCCCTGACCTGTACTATATTGTGCACTGACATGTGCATTAACAAGTGGCAGTTAAACCACAGCCCCAAACTAAATGCCAAGCAATACATTGTGTTAGGAAATCCTTCTATAAAGCCAGACTGTTCACCAGGGTATATCATCTACATCCATTACTCTTCCCTTATCAGGCCAGTCACTAAGTATAATGCCCCCTTTGGTATATACTTATCTAAGTAAATGATCCAGCTTGAGAGAGACCACAATTTTTCATTGCTAAGGTAATCGAGGACATGTACACTCTGACCACGATAAAGTGCTCTCACTTTTTTCCCTGTGCTGTTGACTATTGAGAGGGGATCCCTGCCTAGCCCTAACAGTTTTGAAGAATCAAGTCCTATGCAGTCATCTTCACATCCACAAAACTAATAACACCCTAATAACTCGCTCAAGAGATCTGAACTTCCACTGCAATATAAATAGGACCTACTGGCACAGAGACTATGTCTTTTAAGGAATAGCCTCCCTGTGGATATAAAGCATAGTAGTTCCTGGGACCTTTGTAAGCATAATGTGAATAACTGGATGCGCACTGTTAAGTACATCCCTAGTTTGGCCCCTCAAGCAGAGGATATAACTAGGTGCAAAGTAATTCATTCTGTTAATGGTTTGGCCTGGCCTCTCATGCCCTTATGTAAAAATGACATAACTGGGTCCAAAGTAATTCATCTTGTGGGGGTATGGTATTATTTTCTGTCTTATCATGGGGGTAGGCTACAGATTGTCCATTGAATCAACAGGCTATTATTAACCTATGAACCTATAATGATACAGTGCAGAAGAACTGGGACCCTACCTGTGGAGCATTATGGAGCTAGCATCCCTCTGCTTGTCTAATAGTATAATTAATGGGATCATAACTACAGTGCTCTAGTTACAGTATGTCCTTCCAAACTGTCATGTTCCTCACTCTGTCATGGAGAGTGAACCCAGCTATCTTGTGAGGGACCTTCATTTTGGCTCTATATTTCTGATATCATCCTTTTAATCACTGCTTAAAGGTCATGACCATGGAAATGATATGGACAAAGCATGACCAGTAAATAGAGTACTTGATTCTGTCAGAACATGTTTTTTCACCATAGTCTGGTACAATGACAACAGTGCTGGTAACACTATACCCATCCACCGGTCTTCTGATGCCCACTCTCTTCACTTTTGGACAAGTCTTCAAGATTTAAGCTTCTTCACTCCAGGAAACTGCTTGCTTTCCCCTCACATGCACAGAGGATTCCACTCTTTTCCAAAACAGGACCATGAACTGTGATTTGGAGATGCTGATTTGCATCCCACCTGCTTCACAATTAACAAGCTGCTGCAGTGCATGCTGGGGCTTGCAGTAATTTGAGTCATACTTCTCAACTGTACACATTTTTGCAGAATGTCCAGATTTTTGGCTCATGTTTTAATCTGTTCCTCATAAAGTCTGTGTTCTTCTGACAAATTACTGGGATGATCTGAGGACTGAAGTCACTAAATAATGACATACATTTGAGTTTAAGACTTCAAATCCTTCAGAAAAAAATATGTTAAAACAAATCCTATTACTCTAGCAACTTCCTAAGCTTATAAGAGTAATATTTAAAATATGTCCCTATTTTTGGACCTTTGTCCCCCCATTTTGTCAGTCTTTGTCCAGATTTCTTACACTGACAGATTGAGAGGTATGATTTGAGTATATGTGGCAACAGTTTCTACAAACAAAAAGGTACAGTAGCTCTGACAGCCTCAAACTGGATATTCATTAGGCCTCAACTGTGGCTTGATATCCTGTCCATAAACATTGCAAACAGCAGGAGAGTCAATACACAACCTTGGTGCCATCCATCAGTGATGGCCCTATCAGCTGTAGGATTGACCCACTCTCTCTCATTATTTGTGTGTGTGTTTGTGTGTGTGTATTTATATGTACACACATATAAACGTGTGTGTGTGTGTGTGTGTGTGTGTGTGTGTGTGTGTGTGTGTGTCTATATGGGTCTATGTCAGATGATCAAGTTGTCAGAAACTCGAAATTCATATGGTCGAGACCTTATCGAGTTTCCGAATACTCGAGCATAAAAACTACCTTTTTTATGCCCCCCCCCCACACTCCCTGCAAATTATATATACCAACTCCAAGATCGCACTACACTTAGGAAAAGGGTAAATTTCCTGATCTTCACTGTACCACGGTCTCCATTCAAAAGCTTTGAGTTTTCAAAAACTCGATTGTATGGTCTCAACCATATGAATTTCAAGTTTCTGAAAACATGATCAACTAATAGGGACCTATATATATATATATATATATATATATATATATATATATATATATATATGTATATATATATGGGTCTACCTGATAACGCCGAAACTGCAAAACGCCGACGACGAGAACACCGACACCGGAAGATCGACAACGGAGATGATCGACAGTTGAAAATCCTGATGCTGAGAACACCGACATGTTAAGATAAGTGTGGGGTTAGGGTTGGGGCGGATTAAGTGAGTTAGGGTTAGGGCGCGGGTCAGGTGAGTGTGCGATAGTGACCGACTGTAGGGTTAGGGGCGGCTTAAGTGAGTTAGGGTTAGGGCGCGGGTTAGGTGAGTGTGCGATAGTGGCAGACCTTAGGGTTAGGGTTTGGGTTTGGGTTAAGGTTAGTGCATAGATAGTTGTGTATGTAAGTTTTAGTGTAGGTTTGTAAGGATTTTGGTGTGCTTGTGTTGTGTGTGTGTGCTTTTTGGACAGGGGATTTGTTTTGTTTGTTGATTGTCGGGATTGTGGTTTGTCGGGCATGTGAAGTTTCGTGTTTTTGAACTTTCGGTTTTGTGGTGTCGGTGATTTCGTTGTCGGTGTTTTAGCATGTCAGTGTTATTAGGTAGACCCATAGATATATATATATATATATATATATATATATATATATATATATATATATATACATATATATATATATATATATATATATATATATATATATATATATACATACATATATATGTGTGTGTGTGTGTGTGTATATATAATAGATATATTTTATATATATATATATATATATATATATATATATATATATATATATATATATAAAAACATGCAGATATCTCTAAGGTGCTCAACCATAGCTGTACATGGCAAATAAACACTACTGCCTTGGACTTCAACCAGAAACAGCCATAGTCAACAGCTTAAGAGCAGTGGTATGAATACTGTCTTCCCAAAAGTTTGCCTAAGTAATTTTCAGCTCAACGTCTTTCAGTGCTTTCTTACAAACAGTAAGTGTATTTTGGCTAAAACTTTGAATTCACAGACCCACACAATGTTTTTCCAGGAGAGGTTAAAATACCATTTTAATACTGCTGGAGAGTCTAAAATGACTTTTTCAGTGGTAGTGTGGCTTCCTGTTTTTATGGTAACACACTACCACCAGTCAGGCAATTATCACACAGTAATGCTACAATTACTGCACATTCTTAAAATGAGCTGCTTGTACCCGTAATCTATGGCAGCTATAACTAGCCTTATAAATATTTGAAGAATAATAAGGAAACTCTTCTTAAAGAAGTTGAGAAATATGTTTGAAAAGTAAATATATAAGTATATATTTACTTTTACTAAATAATGTCTTGGTCATAGGCAACTCCACAGTGAGATGCACAGATGTCTCCCTCACCAGACTGGGGCAAGAAGACAATCACTGTCAGCTGCCTATGAGGTGCCAGGATCAGACAAATCACGTATGCATTCAAGTCACTGAACAATAAGCACTGTTATGACTCTGTCATAGTCCATGTTAGAGTGAATGACTTGAGATGTACCTCTCTGGACTACATAAAGAGAGACGTGACGGAACTCTCTGATTATGTGTCCCAGACAGGTATGTCCATAGCCCTAAGTAGTATCCTACCCTCATCCAGAATTATGCCACAATATAAACAAAAAATGATTGATTTCAACAATTTTATCAGCTTCTGGTGTCAGTGTAGGGGGATTCAGTATCTGTCAGCCTTGGAGGATATGGTAGACAGACCTCACTGCTCCACTAGAGATGGTCTGCACCTGTCCCCCCTAGGCTTTTGGATAATGGTAAAGGCCCTTGCTTCTCCATAGTGCCTTTTTTAGGCAATGTCAAAACAACAAATTTTCCAGCGTAATAAAATCTAATCGAGACAAACTCAGGATCGTGTTGCTTAATGCTAGGAGTTTAAACATGAAACTGCATTTCCTGGAAGCACCCCTCACTTTGTAGGATGCTGACATCTGTGCAGTTACCAAGACATGGTTCAGGGCCGCTGAGAGCACCCCGGCCATGCAAGGCTACAATGGCTTCCACATGTTCAGACCTCAAAATGAGCATGAAGGAACCAAAGGTGGAGGTGTATCCATCTTCATTATAACCCACCAAATACACTTCAAGACTGGTCAAACAGCATGAGTCTCTCGATCTACTCCATGTCCAATTAACTATTGGGAAAGTACCATACCACATTATTGCTAGTAATAAATCCCCACCATGAAGCAGTATAAGCACACTGCCTACCTTGATTTACTGGAATCCCTTGCCATACAGCCCAACACCTTAGTCATGGGAGATTTCAACTTTCCTTCCATAGACTGGGAGACATACACAAGTAAAAACATGCTTGCCCAGAGATTCTTGGACTTTGTTAACACAAATGCTTTGGAACAGATGTTCTGCACCCCCACTAAGGGCTCTAATGTTCTGGACATAGTACTCACCAATATGGGGGGGGGGGGTTGGGTACAGGCACGTAGCCAGTGTGACATTTCCCTGTGGTACATTTGGTTGGGGACACATGACTGAAATGACATTCAGCTGCACAGAAATATGGCTTGTGAATTTCCTGTGAGCAAACAGAAGAATGCAGTCCCATGCCCACAATTTCAGTAACCAAATGTACAGGGGGGGTAATAATGTCCATGGCCCACAAGGCAACATGTGACAGCAGGCAGTATGGCAGGCATCAGCAGCAAGCTGGCCAATGGACATGTCAGTGGCAGTAAAAATGCAGTGCACAATGGGCAGCACCTTTATAAGTGGTGTGTGTAAATCACAATCCCTTTCACAGTATCTAAAGAACATTACTTAAAATGCATACTGGACCCTAAATGTGACTACAGTAGCATCCATGCTTTAGCACACTTCTACATGTTGTAGTTACATAAGCATGCCATGCACTGTACACTGAGCACAACACTCATTAGTTCTTCTGCCCCCATGCACTTGGTTATTGAAGCTGTGGGCAAGGCAGTGTGTGCTTCTCTTTGCCCACAGGGAATTCACAAAATGCCACATTTTTCTGCAGCTAAATGTCACTTCAGCCATGTGTCCTCAACCAAATTTATCACAGGGAAATGTCTCGCTGCCTAGGTGCCTGAAGGGTTCAGGCACCTAGGCAGCGAGACATTTCCCTGTGATAAATTTAGTTGAGGACACATGGCTGAAGTGACATTTAGCTGAGAAAATGTGGCTTTTTGTGAATTCTGTGGCAAAGAGAAGCACACACTGCCTTGCCCACAGCTTCAACCAAGTGCGTGGGGCAGAAGAACTAATGATGTTGTGCTCAGTGTACAGTGCATGCTTATGTAACTACAACATGTAGAAGTGTGCTAAAGCATGGATGCTACTGTAGTCACATTTAGGGTCCAGTATGCATTTTAAGTAATGTTCTTTAGATACTGTGAAAGGGATGGTGATTTACACACACCACTTATAAAGGTGCTGCCCATTGTGCACTACATTTTTACTGCCACTGACATGTCCATTGGCCAGCTTGCTGCTGATGCCTGCCATACTGCCTGCTGTCACATGTTGCCTTGTGGGCCATGGACATTATTTCCCCCCCTGTACATTTGGTTACTGAAATTGTGGGCATGGGACTGCATTCTTCTGTTTGCTCACAGGAAATTCACAACAGCCATATTTCTGTGCAGCTGAATGTCATTTCAGTCATGTGTCCCCAACCAAATGTACCACAGGGAAATGTCACACTGGCTAGGTGCCTGAACCCCTTCTAAAGCAAATTATAAAACTAAAAATCACATCCCTAGCCAAGGATAATCATAAGGCAATCTTTAACTACGTCCGAAGTCTAAAACGAAATGCCCAGCTATATGCCGAACTGGTTGTAGATGGGATCACTCATACTACACCAGAAGATATCTTCAACCTGCTAGCTGACAGATTCATTGCAAACTTCACCCCCCATCCTGACCTACCATACCCCAAAGCATATATGACACCAGCCCTCTGCCTAGTATTTCTAGAGAATAGGTCATCTCTGCACTCACCAAGGCCAAAAACATGGCCTCACTGGAACCAGATAATATCCCAGGTTGTTTACTCTTCTTTTTCTTCTTCTTCTTTCGGCTTTTCCTGGTTAGGGGTCGCCACAGTGGAACTCTGGTCCGCTAATGATTGGCAATAGATTTTTACGGTGCCGAGGTGCCAGCCCGACGCCCAACCCTCAACAAAGGCACGCCCATTCATGCATGTCTTTTGAATGCCACTCAGCCGCATGGAGGACATGCAGACTCCACACAGAAGACGCTCCAGCCGAGAATCGAACGGGAGAACCTCTTGCTGTGAGGCGACAACTCTACCGCTGCACCACCGCGGCTGTCCCAGGTTGTTTACTAAACAATCTAAAACAAGAGCTAGTGGACACACTTAATGCTGTCTTTAATCATAGCCTGAGAACTGAATATGTTCCTGCAGAATGGAGAACAGCAACAGTAATCCCCCTGCACAAATGGGGTGCCATCAGATGACCTTGGGAACTACAGACCCATGTCTAACCAGCCTCATCTGCAAGGCCATGGAAAGAATTATCATGAACCTTATCAACAAGGACATAGGCAACCTCTACATGCTGGACCCAACCCAGTTTGACTTTATTAAGGGTAGATCATGTTTATTAAACCAGGTGGACTTCTTTGAGAATGTCACCAAAGCCATGGACGAAGGTAAGACAGTGCACACAGCCTATCTTTACCATGCCAAGGCTTTCAACACAATTCCCCCCTTTGGCATCATTAAGAAACTCTCTCAGATAGGGATTAACCATTATATTATTAGATGGGTAACCAACTGGCTCACCAACAGAACACACTGTCAAAATTGGTGACTACACCTCCACCAGTAGACCTGTCACCAGTGGACTACCACAGGGGTTTGTACTGGGCCCCTTACTGTTTGGCATGTATTTCTCAGAAGTCCAGGCCAAAGTAGATGGCCTTTGGCTCACCAAGTTTGGTAATGATTGCAAACTGGGAGCAATCATTGAGTCCCCCAATGATGTCAACTTATTACAGGAAGGGCTAACACAAACAAATAATTGGTGCCAAAGCTGTGGTCTAAAACTAAATGCAAAAAAAATGCATTATTATTCCCTTTGGCAAAATGGAATTCCCTACAAATTACATTATTGACAGCACCCCTCTGAGTTCCAACCCAGTGGTGTGAGACTTGGAAACGCGGGTTTACAGCAATCGGAACTTTGACCACCAAGTTTCTACAGTGGTAAGGAAAGCCTTCTATGTAGCGCACCTCATGAGCAAGGGCATAGCATCCAGGTCAAAGGATGTTATAACTCCACTGTACTCAGCCGTCATCATAGAGTAATAATACACCAACCAAAAACTTGTAAAACAAAAAAAAGTCAGAAAATATTCTCTGCACACAATTTTACTGACACCCGATTTAGCGCTTTCATCCAGGTGAAATGCGGGGGGGGGGGGGGGGTTAAATATTAAGAATATTTTTTCTGTATGGTTTTATATCATGACTGTGATTCAAGTGATGCTTGTACTAAATCATATGGTTATATCTTTTTATTTTATATGTATTTTGGTGTGTGTCTAGATGACAAGTAAGGTCAATTGGTTAAGGACCAGGATTGATTCAGATGAACATGGGATCGTATAAATATTTCAGCATTTTTTGGCATGGTATTCTGATGATGTCCATGTTACCTGGACGATAGAGCTAAATCGAGTGTCAATAAAATTGTGTGGAGACAACATTTTCTGAATTCTTCTTTTTTGTTTTACCACTAATGGAGTATAATGTATCCTTTTGCATATACCTCACCAGAAACCTGCAGCAGCTAGAGAGACCTCAGAGGTTTCTCACTAAGAAAATACAGGGACTCCAAACCATGACTTATGTGGATAGGCTGAAAGCCCTGTCACTTTACTCTATATCTTATAGAGTCTCTATATCTTATAGGCTGCTGAGAGGTGACCTGTGCCAAGCCTATAGGGCAATATCCAACCCTGCCCTAATGGAAATGCTGTACATTTGCAAGTCAAATGTCTCAAGAGTCACTCGCTCTAGGGATCTCAACCTAGCTTGTGATATTAACAGATAATGCTGGAGAGACCAACATGTCTCTCAGAGACTGCCGCTTCTCTGGAATAGACTCACTATTCTCGTAAAACAGAGCTTCTCACTGACCCTATTCAAATACAACCTAGATAATTGGATGGAGATCACAAATTCACCCCTGGGTGGCACCCATGTCCCTTATGGACAGGGGTAGCCAGTGTCGACCACAGACCCGCTCTGTTCATAAATGGACTGGATGGATTAATTTTTGAGCTGATTTTTTAAAACAAGATTCTCTTTTATTGAAGAAACTCCACAGAAGTACCCTAGAATGAGTCAATGTTAGGAAATATTCAGTTATCACATTGCTTTTAGGCATATGTCACATTTCTGCATGATATACTAAAGCCCTGACCCATTGTTCCCTGCTAGATATGATTTATTTAATTTTTTTTATTATTATTTATTTATTTATGGGTGAGTACGATCATTTAAAAAAAAACTTTGCAGGAATAACCAAGGCAAGAAGGAATCCAAAAAGGCAATCAAGTATTTTATCACACAATGGCTGTACAATACAATGTACATATACATCAACATTTGATGACTGTTTAATACAGTGGATATAAAAAGTGTACACACCCCTGTTAAAATGCCAGGTTTTTGTTATATAAAAAAATTAGACCACAATAAATCATTTCAAAACTTTTCCCACCTTTGGTGTGACCTATAATCTGTACAATTCAATTGAAAAACAAACAAATCTGTTAGGGAAAAAATATAAAAATAAAAAATGTACAATAAAGCTGGTTGCATAATACTTTGTTGAAGCACCTTTTGATTTAATTACAAC
>NC_056735.1:33923277-34049010 GCF_019279795.1 Protopterus annectens | reverse complement strand
AGCTTAGCTATCAGTACATTTCTGACTATTTTTATTCTTATGTTACTTCAAAATGCTCTATTTCATTCCATTTTACAAAAGGGAATACATTTACATTTGTACAATACTGTCAGGGGGCTTTTTAGTGCTTATTTACAAAAAAAAAAAAGGTTGTTGTAGGGGCTCGAACCCTGCCTGCCTACTACTTAGGGCGGCTACTCTACCGCTAAGCTATTATTTCTTGGCTTACTTTGCATATTTAGTTCTCATATCCTTTTCCACTGACTGCTAACTGTGATTACGCTTAGTAGCACACCCGCGCACACAGTAGCAAACATTTACGGGTTTAACAAAAAAAAAAGGTTTTAATTTAATTTTATGACATCTCTTCACTTTATACACTGATGGCCAGTCGGGGCATGTGTTGTATAGTGTGTTTATTCACATTTTCATGGCCTTTCTCGTGGCTGTTTACTTTCAGCCATTCTAGTCTTCCGGGGGCGTGTCCACTTGCAGAGCTTAGCCTACAGACACGCCCCCTACTCTCTTACACGGACCATGTAAGAGTTACTAGTGTGATTCAGCATGCCTCATGCACCTCATGCATATGCATGACATGCTGACATCACACAGTTTAACTGCAGCCTCCGTGTAAGAGTTATAACTCTTACACGGAGGCTTCCTGAATCTGGCCCTTTATCTTTTGCTAGTTGATATTTACTTCTTTTAAATAAAACTGAAAACTTTGTGTTCTGAGGAAGCTTTTACTATTTAATTTTTAACCAGTTCAGGTTTAGACTTTTTATTTTTACCAGCAAATAAGAGACAGGCACATATGTATTTACAAATCTATAAGGCAAAGCACCACTTTAAACATTTTCTTCACCATTTTAGGTTATTGGAAATTTAAATCACTAAGTGTTCATTGTAAACATCTGAAGCATAACCTCAAATAAAATCAATGAATTCATATGATGCTCCAAACAGCAGTTTAAACTGGTATATGCTTGTTTATTGTTTACATGATATACCATATAGTTGATCAAATTTTCTGTACAGACCAACAAATAGAAAATGACGCAAGTATTTGTGTGACACTAAGATAAAATTGCTGTTATGTTCCTGTCTGTCTGTCAGTCACTCAGCTTTTAAGTTTGAGAAGCAAAAAGTAGAAGAGGAAGAGGCTTTTGTGGTAAATTAGCCTTGGCTACTCTAGGGTTTGGCTGGTGTGAAAGAGACAAAACATTCATTTGTAATCATTTTTATCTGTTCCTGTTTTTAATTTGGACAGGCAGTTGTATATTTATGTCTAAATATGTAAGATAATAATGCATTTTATTTAGATGCTTACCCCTCAATCAAAAATTCTGAACAAGGCCAAAAATCATGGGGGAACAAAGATACAAAATTAAGGAGAGTTTAAATATCACTCTGATAAACATAGAAAGTTGCAAAAATAACTGGATTTGCATTGACGTTTATTTTCTAAAGGATACAAAGTATGAAACTGAAATGTCTGTCATTCAGTCTTCAGTGAATTATCTGAAAACCACAAATTTTATGTGGAACAGACCACAAAATAGGACAAAATTCAAGTAATTTTGTAAAATTCTGTACACTTGAGAAGTATGTTTGGAAACTTTTTAGAATAAATAGCTCACTGGCTGTTCTTAGGTTCATAAGTTCATAGGCAGGTACTAGGCTATCTGCCTGAAGGCATTTATAAGCCTAGCCAGAATCTGTTGGCTTTCGTCGCCCCCTTAGATTAGTTCCCTGTGCCTCTGTCCAGCACAGCCACTGAAGTGATCCCCGGGGTAAACTTTCTGTTTCCCATCCACTTGTCAAGGTTTCTCTTGAAGAGTGTTAGTGAGGAGCTCTGCCTAATGTAGATATTGGAATCTTGTTCCAAAGCATGGGAAGTCTCTGGGACAGGAATCTATCCCTCTAGCACGTCCGATTTATTGTTGTGGTGAGGTTTAGATCCCTAGAGCATGTGGCTCGAGGGGTTAAGGTTTTCTTTAGGTGGAGCATGTCCATTAATTCTGGGTTGGACATGGCCTTGTATGTCAGGCAGAGATCACCTCTGAGTAGGCGGTATGCAACCGAGTACAACTGGAGTTTCTTCAGTCGAGCTGCATAAGGCATCTGTTTGAGACCAGTGATCCTCTTGGTGAGTTACTTCTGTGGTCTTTTCAGCTGTTGCAGGTGTCTTGTAAGGTACATCCCAAATGGGGCATTGTACTCTATGATGGGTCTGATGAGTGATGAGTAGAGGGGCACAATGACCTCTTTTGATCTACATGCAAACCCTTTTGTGATTAGGTGGGCCACAAAGAAGGATTTTCTAACCACTTTGGCAATGTGATTATCAAAGGAGAGATTACTATCTACTTGGGTCCACAGATCCCTTATTACATTTTCCATATTTAGGGGACTACCACCTATGTGGTAGGTTGTGGATACTTTGTTTTTTACAAAGGAGATGACTATGCACTTTTTGGCATTTAGCTTGAGGCCATGATTTTGACACCAGGTATCAGTCTCTGTGAAACCCTTTTGGAGGATGTCTGTGTCAGCCGGAGTGTCAATTATAGCCCCTAGTTTGCAGTTGTCTGCGAACTTGGTCAGCCATAGTCCTCCTGTGCTTGCCTGTACCTCTGGCAAGTATATGCCGAACAGGAGGGGTCCTTGGACTGAGCCCTGGGGAATGCCACTTGTAACCAGTTTAGTGTCAGACCTAGCTCCTGCAACACTCACCATGTGGGTTCTGTCCGTGAGCCAATTGGCAACCCATCTTGTGACATAGGGGTTTATGTTCAGGCTGGTGAGCTTGTCTATAATACCAGAATAGGGAATGGTGTTGAAGGTGTTTGTGAGGACTAGGTAGGCTGTGTGTACCACCTTTCTATCATCTACAGCCTTGATAACTGTCTCAAAGAAGTCCACTAGGTTTAGAAGACATGGTCTGCCCTTAACAAAGCTGAACTGGGTGGGGTCCAGTGTTTGGAGGTTCCCAATGTCTCTGTTAATGAGTTCCATGATGATACGCTCCATAGCCTTGCAGACCAAGCTAGTCAGGCTTATAGGGTGATAGTTCCCGGGGTCTGTTGTGGCTCCACCTTTGTGCAGTGAAATAACCATTGCTGTGCGCCACTCTATGGGTATGTAGCCTGTGGAGAGGCTGAGTTTGAACAGTGTGTTTAGGTGAGGGGTTAGTTCGTCTGTGAACTTGTGTAGGATGCAGTCTGGGACACCGTCTGGTCCCATTGATTCTATGTTTTGGCTTTGGAGAGGGCTGTTTTAACATGAGTGTCTGTGATTTCAGGGGCTCTACATTTTTCTGGTATGGTTATGGGCCCTTTTGGGGGAGAGTGGGGGGTGAAGTTTGCACTGAACCTGTCTGCCAGGATGTTGACAATATCGGTTGGTTCAATGTATTTTGTGCCATTCTGCACTAACTCTGAGCAGATCTGAGCATTGCCACTTAGATTCTTGATGTAGCTAAAGAATGCCTTGTATCTTTGGAGTCCTTGGCAATTTTTCTTTTGAAGCTCGCCTTGGACGATTTTATGAGGGATCGTAGTTTCTTGCTGATACTGATCAGGCATGTCTTCCCTTCTTGGGATTTTATTCTTTTCTCTACTAGTTTCCTCCTTCTATTGTATAGCTTGTTTATGGCAGGGGTCCACCAGACTGGTTTCCTTTTCTTGGAGGAGTGAGTCTTGGTTTTGCTTGGGATAGCACAATCCATGCATTCTTGTAGGTGCCCATAGAATGCATTAGTAAATGATTTTGCAGCTTGGACAGCATTATCCTTTAGCACGGGAGCTTTGAAACTTTCCACCTCATTCTTAAGTAACGTGAAGTTTGCTTTTGAACATTTTTTCACTGTGGTTTCCTTGTCTGGGGGTGGGGGGTGGAATGTGGATATCCAAAGTGATTTGTTTATGGTCAGATCTAACTAGCAATGGGGTTGACCTCTGGTGTAGAACACCGGCCACCCATGTTGGTGATGACCAGGTCCAATATGTTGTCACCTCTGGTGGGAGTGTTGACAAGTTGATCCATGGCATTTGAGTTTATAAATTCTAGAAAATGTTGGGAAAAGGAGTTCGTACTTGAGTAGTTCTCCCAGTTAATGTTTGGGTAGTTGGAATCACCCAATATTAGGGTGTTTGGTAGTACCTTTATGTTTTCCAGTGTTTCTAATAATGGACCATTGTCACTGGCTGCGCTTTCATAAGTAATAATAGAGCACCATTGTCACTGGCTGTGCTTTCATAAGTAATAATAGAGCACCACTGTCACTGACTGTACTTTCATAAGTAATAATAGAGCACCATTATCACTGGCTGTGCTTTCATAAGTAATAATAGAGCACCATTATCATTGGCTGTGCTTTCATAAGTAAGAATAGTGCACCATTGTCACTGGCTGTGCTTTCATTAGTAATAATAGAGCACCACTGTCACTGGCTGTGCTTTCATAAGTAAGAATGGAGCGCCACTGTCACTGGCTGTGCTTTCATAAGTAATAACAGTGCACCATTGTTACTGGCTGTTCATGGGTTTATAGGTTCATAGGTGTGCACTAGGCCAATGGCCCTGGAGCCTTTACAATCCTAGCCCATAGAAGTGCCCTGGCATCATGCCGCCGTTAGTTCTTTTACATGTAATAATAGTGCACCATTGTCACTGGCTGTGCCTTCATAAGTAATAGTAGTGCACCATTGTCACTGGCTGTTCTTTTACAACTAATAATAGTGCACCATTGTCACTGGCTGTTCTTTTACAACTAATAATAGTGCACCATTGTCACTGGCTGTGCTTTTACAAGTAATAATAGTGCACCATTGTCACTGGCTGTTCTTTTAGAAGTAATACTAGTGCACCATTGTCACTGGCTATGCTTTCATAAGTAATAATAGTGCACCATTGTCACTGGCTGTTCTTTTACAAGTAATAATAGTGCACCATTGTCACTGGCTGTGCTTTCATAAGTAATAATATTGCACCATTGTCACTGGCTGTGCTTTCATAAGTAATAATACTGCACCATTGTCACTGGCTGTGGTTTCATAAGTAATAATAGTGCACCATTGTCCCTGGCTGCTCTTTTACAAATAATAATAGTGCACCATTGTGACTGGCTGTGCTTTCATAAGTGATAATAGTGCACCATACTCACTGACTGTGCTTTCATAAGTAATAATAGTGCACCATTGTCACCGGCTGTTCTTTTACAAGTAATAATAGTGCACTATTGTCACTGGCTGTTTTTTTACAACTAATAATAGTCCACCATTGTCACTGGCTGTGCTTTCATAAGTAATTATATTGCACCATTGTCACTGGCTGTTCTTTTACGAGTAATAATAGTGCACCATTGTCCTCCTTTAATGAAGGTAGAAAGTAGGAGGTGGAATCTAAACCACCTTCATCACTGTGTTGCTGTTTCCCCACTAGGTATTTATTTTCTGTAGGCCAAGCACACACCACATGGCAATAAATGTGGTTACTATGTGGGAAATAACACAACAACAAACAAAAAAAAAGCAAGAACTATTTGCCCTTTGTCCAGTGAACTGGAAAACTGAAACAATAAGTGGTCAGTATTAACATTTGAAATATATTAGAAGTAAAGTATTCCTTGAGATGAAGTTTTATAAGAACCCCAACAGCACTTTCTACTTTTACCGCAATTACTTGCCTCATATGTACACATTTTAGTACTTGTTGCATTTCTGTACAGTTTAGCAGAGTGACAACAACCAAAGCTTTATGCACCATTAAGTTCTAAAACTAAGCAAAAAATGCCAGCATCTCTCTCTTCTCTCTGTCACCCTGATTTTTGCTTTTTGGATGCTAAAATTGTAACAGAATGAGGCTTTTATTCTAGATGTTATTTCTCTATTTTGTCACTCAAAATAGCATAAGACGGATGAGAAGGTGACTTGAAATCTTGTTTTACCCATATTCACATTTCTGATTTTGATCTACAACTGTCTGGACTGTTTATAGCTAAATATGTAAAATGCTACGGTAACTTATTATGAATTTTTAAGAATACTTGCCGTTCTCTATTTACTACAAGAAACTGGTTTGCAGAATCAATGAAGCCCATTAGATATTCACTGCTCCAAAGAGGTGAATTAATGTACCTACAGAGCCCTGTAAAAAAGCAACTGCTATCCAAGTGCCATGAATGAAAACTTTTATTAATTGCCATTTCCTTTTCTTACACTATCCATAGCTATTAAAAATCCCTAGTTAGCAAACTGGTGCAAAAACACAGAATTAATGCAAGTAACTGCACTGAGGGCCCACAGATGTGCGTGTGGGGGCATGGATAAGAGCTGAAATACATTATGATGGCTACAATTTATGTAGTAAATTATTCATTTGGTCACAATCAGACATATGAACTATATACAGTCAATAAAGTGGCTAAATCTGTGTGTGCACATGTCTCAGGGTGGTAATGGCTTACACTGTTTGCTGCTGACAGCAACAACCTGAAATTCATAATAGTGGCCATCATGTATGTATTAAATCATTCATTTAATCACAATCAGATATCTGAACTTTGCACAACCAATAAAGTGCCTTACAGGTCTGTGTGAGTACATATGTATGAGCGCATCTGTGTGTGTCTGTGTATCTCTGTAGCTGCTGGGTGAAGATATTATGGCATGCACTGTACTTGTCTGACGCATTGAACTAATATGTATCACTATGACTAATATCTGTTTATTCATTTGATCACACTAAGATGTTTAAAGTATTCACAGTCAATAAAACAGCTGTAGTTGGTGATCGTGTGTGTGTGTGTGTGTGTGTGTGTTTGTGTGTGTGTGTGTTTGTGTGTGTGTGTGTGTGTGTGTGTGTGTGTGTGTGTGTGTGTGTGTGTGTGCGTGCACTCACAAGTGTTTGTGTGTTTCTGTATACATGGGTGTGAATCTGTGCATTTTGTGCATCTGCATCTGTGTGTGTGCACACATGTGTCTGTGTGGGCACTCACTTGTGTTTGTGTGTTTCAGTGCATATGTGTATGAATCAATGCTTCTATATCTGTGTGTACGTGTGCCTGTTTGTGTGTGTGTTTTTATGCAAGTATGTCTCTTATATGTGCCAGAAGCCATGTTTGTGCTTCTGTGTTTGTATTTTTGTGTGTTTAGCTATACACATAAACACATATATATGTGTGTGAGTGCACTTGTGAGTGAGTTTTATCCCTCTCTTGTGCACTCTCCCTCTCTGTGTGGACATTATTAAATATTTTGATAACATATTTTGGATATAAAATACTTCCTACTACAATAATTATATAGGTTAATAGGTGTTTACTTGGATAATGACCACAAGGGCCTTTTTAAGCCTAGCCATGCATCCTGAATGTCTGACAAGTTCTTACACCCTTGATGTGTGATGATATCCTATACTCCCTACAGCAATTTTGAAACATCAGGTGGAGGAATTATTTTATGTCAAAAATATATGTACTTTTATAAATATATATGTAGAAAGATATGTGCGCGCGCGCACACACACACACACACACACACACACACACACACGCACACACACACATATATATTTATACACATACAGAAACAGAGATAGATCTTTATAGGTGTATAAGTACACACACACACACACACTATCTATATCTATATATATATATATATATATATATATATATATATATATATATATATATGGATCTACTTTAGTAGATCGAATTAACAGAACACCAAAATTTACATAACTGAGAAGACAACATTGAAAGTTTAGAATAGCAAACTTGAATAACGTCTAATTCCTACCTTACTGTAGTCTTACTTTATGTTAGTATTCTCATTTTAGTTGCTTGTAGTATGTACGACAATAACACTATACCGGATGTTATGTATCAAGTACCCGACACTCTTGGTGGTGTTTAAACTATGAAAAGGTGTCAAAAAGTGAAAAAAATGGTTTTGTTAGAAATATGCAAACATCATTCAGTAAGGATAACATTTGTAAATACTGGTCATATAAGTATAAACTGAAAAATAAATGTAAAGGCAGAGCAGTAATGACATGTTTGTCATATGCAGGTATACCGTAAACACAATCCACTAGACGGAAACTACCGTCTAAGTAATATTGAAAAGTATAGCGAGTGAACACAACTCGAACAGGGTAACAAATAATTTATTGTTTAAAAGAACTACTCTGAAAACATACAAACAATCTGGTTAGGCTCTTTCAACTGCCCATGCAGACTTCTTCAGAACCTGCATGGGCAGATGAAAGCGCTTAACCAGATTGTTTGTATGTTTTCAGAGTAGTTCTTTTGAGCAATAAATTCTTTGTTACCCTGTTCGAGTCGTCTTCACTCACTATACTTTTCAACATTACTTAGAAGGTAGTTTCCGTCTAGTGGATTGTGTTTACGGTGTTGCCTTGGCTCTCTTTTTTACATATGCAGGCATAATCAACTTGTATCTCTATTTAAATATAAAAGTAAATGTGATTCAATGGAGTTTTTTTAAAGACATAGCAACACCTTTAAATATGTTAAATGTACAGTGTATTAACTACAGAGCTCTATAATATTAAATTACATTGCGGTTAACGGCTACTTCTGTGTAATTAATTGAACACTTTTGAGTTTAAATTTTCTTTCCATTAATGTAAGGAAGTTGCTTATCTGTTTCTTTTCACTAGTGTGTATATGGTGTTGGGAGTTGTGCATAATACCGTATATGCAATTTTTTTTCATTGTTATGTTTTTCATTTTTTTTAATTTATCATTTTAAACTCTAAGGTCTCAGTTGGCACTATTAGCGTTTTTTCACTGGTAAAAAGCATAACACTATGTGCCTTTAAAATAAGCACCCACCTTTACCATCTTTAAGATTTCAGTTGTCCAGCACAGTCAGCATCAACAATCATGCAGCTGGGATCCTGACACTGATTGGTTAGCTCAGCTAACCAATCAGCCAATATCACAGCAGCAGGTAGTGGTGACACTCTGACTTGTGATTAATATGGTAAGCAGTTTATATGCATCAAAGAAAAATGCAGTTCACAATCCAGTTGTCCCCCTCATTCTGCCAGTGGTGATATTTTGAGTCAAGTAGTTACAGCAGGAAGAAAACTTCCAAGATGTCTGCTTAATGATCAAAAGCTTAATTTTATCTCTCCCATTGTGAAAGCAGAAACTGAAAATAATAACCAGTGAAATTGTTATTTTGGGTAAAATCAAATTACTCGCTATTAAGTACACTGCCTGTATGCCAGCAAAGAGAACCAGAAAGACAAATCAGCCAGAAAAGGTAAAGCTAAAACACTGGCTGGGAAGAATTCTGCAGCTGATAAGCAAAACACAGTTCAGGCTTCAGCCTTGGTACAAAATATGGCTTCCAGTAATTTAGAGGAAAAAATTAAATCAAATGTACTCACAGGTGATTAAAATAAATGAAACATTGAAGGAATATGTCAACTCAAATAATCAAAGGCTGGAAAAACAAAACAGAAGAAGCTTAAACCATCTATTCAGATGAACTAATAAAACTGCAAAAATCAAAGGCTGAAATGAATAAAAGACTGTCTGAGTATGAGACTGCTCAAGAAGAACTGTTTCAAAAATGATAGAAGACAGAGTGTGCAGAAAAAACTTGAGATTTTCTGGTGTACCAGAGAAATCGGAAGGAACACACTATATTAATTAATTTTGTAAAAGCACAAGTAAACAACTGAACTGGTATTCTACAGCAGGGTTTGTCAATGGAAAGGGCACATAAGTGTTTGCTCCAAGTGCGGACATGAGAAAGCAGCAAAGATCTCTGTTAGTAAAGGTGCAATCATACCAGCAGAAAGAGTCGATCCTGACAAAACTGTGGCAGAAGGACAAAGTATTAAAAACTGGAGACAGCAGAGTGTTTGTGGAAAATTATTATTCACTGTACACTAGGCCGAAGAGAAATAAATTTACCTCAGCAATCAGGAAATGTCAAGAGGCAGGTGTGAGATTTAAGCTGCTGTATTCAGCTGTCTTCATAATATATTTTTCTTAGAGCTTCAAAAACATTTTTGGAAACAGAACAGGCTAAGGAGGAAATACAAAAGTTTATCCAGCAAAAAGTAAGTAATCCATGGTGGTGCAGCGGTAGCATTGTTGTCTCACAGCAACAGGTTCTCCCGTTCGATTCTCGGCTGGAGTGCGGGGAGTGCTTTCTGTGTGGAGTCTGTATGTCCTACCCGCAGTCGAATGGCATTCCAAAAGACATGCGTGAATGGGCGTGCCTTCGTTGAAGGCTGGGCATCGAGCTGGCAACTTGGCACCGTAAAAACCTACTGCCAATCATTAGCGGACCGAAGTTCCACTGTGGCAACCCCTAACCGGGAAAAGCCGAAAGACAAACAAACAAACAAATCATTTTAAACTTTCAATGTTGTCATCTCACTTATAAATTTCGCTGTTGTGTTAATTTGATCTTCTAAAGTTGATATATATATATATATATATATATATATATATATAGATTATATATATATATATATATATATATATATATATATATATATATATATATATATATAGATATAGATATAGATATATAGATAGATGGATATAGATGTAGATCTATCTATACAGAGAATTCAGTAAAGCTCACACAAAATTTTTTACCGTGTACACATCGCACCATGATGTGTACACTGGTGCAAGCAGTTTTAGATTCAGTAAAGCCCACTTAGCGGCGCTCAAGCACACACAAACAGGGAAACTTCCATGTAATTTGAATTTCATGCAAATTAGCCAGGTTGAGTGATCTAACAAAACTTAATACATATCTGTAGACTCCGTGTCCATGTCATTAGTGTATGTGAACATTTTCCATGTAGAGGAGTCTACACTGAAAGAAAGGGATGTAAAAATCTACAAATATGGACATAATTCTCCTGAAAAGGTAGGATCACATACATGAATGTGCAAAACATACATTGTGGATGTCTGTAAATGGTAGGGATTATGTGAAATTACCATTTTTTAATAATTTCTGCATGTTTGCACTATGCGCCACATTGCTCAAACATGCTTAGCATAAAAATAAAAAGAAGAATTGTAAAATAACACTTATAATGTACATCAGAAAAATATACTGTAAGACCTTCCACTGGGACTGTACAATGATGCATTTGTGCTGTTACCCAGTTTACATGGTTATGAACCATGTAGTTTCCAGACTGTCAGCACAAATATTATGCAAATGAGGGATAAATAGCCTGTATTTGATGAATCGCTAAAATAAGCAACCATGTCCACATATCCACTTTGTGTAGACTCCTACATGGTTGTTTATATTCCCACTGAATGTGGATGACTTCAGAGGGGGTGTGTCATGTCACTTTCTGGACATTTCATGCTCAGTGCACCACTTGCGGCAAGCAGTTTGGACATATCTTAGCATGTTTGCATGAGCAAACTACTCACATCACAGTCATGACGTAGACAGCTATGCAAAGAAACCAGATATATTCCATTAATAATATCTAGTTCTGTATAAGTTATGCTGTGTGACACTGTGCATAGCGCCCCATCATGCAATAAAGTAGGGCCTTTAAATCATGTCAGTTATATCCTAACTAGATTAACTGCATTGTAATTAGCCAGTCCCATATGGTGCACCTACACCACAACAGTATAAAGTATGCATACATCCTACATTCTGATTTTCCCTCAATACTCTGAACCATTGGTGTAGAGACTTGAAAATTTTATCTGAAATAATGCTAGGGGCTGCTGCAGCTAATCTACATCTGCATGTGCTAGATGCTGAAGTCAGTGCTGCTGGTGATGCTGACAATAGGCCTAGGCTGAGGAGGAGAAGAGTGTTCAGGCCCAGGTAACCTTCTAGGAGCTACATGAGCTGGAGACCGCAGGGCACTACAGGGTGGACAGGGACATATTACAAGAACTCAGTGAGGTCTGCCACCCTCAACTCAGAGCCAGGGCTAAAAGAGGTGAACCCATCCCAGTGGAAACTAAGGTATGTGTAGCCCTCAGGTTACTACCTACAGGTACTTTTCAAAGAGAAACTGGGGACATGATGGGGGTGTCACAAGATACTCCACCAATTCCTGGATGTTATGCTCCAACATGCCATTGAGCACATATCTTTTCCCTTTTCCCCTGAGATGAGGGCCAGCAATATGCAACAGTTCTACCATGTAGCACACTACCCTGAAGTACTGGGTGCCATAGATTGCACTCATGTACACATCAAGGCTCCAACTGGTAAGCAGGGTAGAAAAAGAAGTTATGCTCTTACCATAACATTCCATCTGTGTTGTTGATCGTCATTCATTCTTGACTGTTGGGTTTTGGTTCCATCCTCAGAACTGACTCAGCCATTGTAACAAGCTCACACCAGCCAGAAACTCTCGAGCTAAGGCTACCCATAGTGTCTCTCTTCCTTCCCCTCAGATCAAGTTTTGCCCATAGACATAAATGTAGAAGCTTTGTCTGAGCAACTGACCTACTACAATACCAGGACTAGATCCGAACCTCCAGAAGACTTTGGAGGGGGTTGGAGGGTGGGATGTCAAGAATGAACGATCAACAACACAGATAGAATGTTATGGTGTGAACATAACTTCTTTATCGGATGTTGTTAATCTTCATTCATTCTTGACTGTTAGGACAGAGTCTCCAGCTACTTTATGTACCAGGAGGCCCTATGGAAGGATATTCCTGAGCACCATAGAGCTAAAGGAAGCTCTGCCCCTGGAGACCGTATCCAATTTGTAATGCGTGATAAAGGTATGAGGGGTAGCCCAAGTAGCCACTGCACAAATATCATCCATAGAGGCTCTAGAATGAAAGGCTACTGAAGTGGCAACTGATCTGGTAGAATAAGCCTTGACCTTTATTGATAGATTCAGTTTATTTTGGTTGTAAACAAAGGTGATGCAATCTCTCAACCATTTTGATAAGGTAACTTTGGAAGATGGTTTGCCTAGTTAAGTGCCTGAAAAGGACAAAAACAATTGGTCTGATTTTCTAAACAATGTTGTTCTATTCAAGTAAAAATATAATTGTATGTGCACATCCCACAAATGTAAACAATATTCTCCCTTGTTTGAGAAATTTGGAAAGAAAACTGGTAGGTCTATAGTTTGGTCAATATCTGAGTCCAATACAACTGTAGGAAGAAAAGAAGGGTTGGTTCTAAGTGATACTCTCTCTGTGAAAAATAATGTATGGAAGTTTCACGTACAAAGCTTGTGATTCTGATATTCTTCTGGCTGACATGATGGCTACCAGGAAAAGGGTCTTCCAAGATAAGAATTTGATATCACAGGTGTCTGCTGGTTCAAAGGGTTGACGGGTTAAACTTTGCAAAACTAATGTTAATTCCAAGGTTCGATGCGTTCTTTAATGGGTGGTTTCAAATATAAGATGCCTTTCAAGAAGGTTTTGCAAAGGCAATGAGACATCAAAGAAAAGTCATCAAAACCATTATGAAAATTGGAAATAGCAGTTTAGTGAACCCTAATACTATAAGCTGAGGCTCCTGATTGGAAAATGGTTGACAAATATTCTAAAACCTTAACAACTGAGGCTGAAAAAGGGTCAATTTTCTCTGCAAGAGACCACCACACATATCTGTTCCACTTACTAAGATAAAGTTTTCTTGTTGATGGTTTATGGGAAGCCATAAGAATCTTCTGAACTGGGGAAGATACATCTTTCTGCCCGGCAATTACTGGAAGTGGAGGTACCAAGCAGTCAGCTTGAGACTGTATAGGTTTGGATGGACCATCCCCTGCGGCTGGAACAACAGGTTTGGAGTTGAGTCCAGAGTCCATGGCAGTGAACCAGGTGAGGCCAAAGAAAGGGGAAACAGACTTGTTGGGGCCAGTAAGGCGCAGTGATGATTACTCTGCTTCTCAACCGTTGGGCTTTCTTCAAAAATTGGGAATCAGGAGGAAAGGTGGTTTGTGCTGAATGTCACTCCAATGACTTCTATCTCCTGAGTGGGAGACAGCTTCGATTTTTCCCTGTTTATTGAAATGCCTAGGTAATCTGTAAGGTCTAGGACAGAGTCTAAGGCATGAAGCAGTAGATGCCTGGTGAGGAACCAGTCATCTAGATAGGGAAACACTCAGAATCCTTACAGCCTTAAATGAGCTGCAACCACTGCCATGTATTTGGTGAACACCCTGGGGGGCTGTGGTGAAACTAAAGGGTAGTGCGGGAAATTGGTAGTGACTGGCTCCCAGCCAGAAGTGGAGGTATCTTCTGGAGCATTTGTCCATCCTTATGTGGTAATACGCATCCTGATGATCTATACAGCACATCCAATCGTCTTTCTCCAGAAACAGAAGGATAGACTGTACCGTGACCATCCGGTATTTTGTCTGTCGAACAAACTTGTTCAAGATACTGAGGTCTACAACTGGCCTACAATTCCCTGTCTTCTTTGGCACTAAAAAGAATCTTGAATAAATTCCGGATCCTATTTGGTCTGGTGGGACTGTCTGGATGACTCTCTTTTGAAGAAGCTTTTGAATTTTTTGTGCTGCTGTATCCCTCTGATTGGGTAGAACATTGGGGTTTTGCCTTTGGGGTCTTGGATAGAGATCGAAGGGGATATTGTAACCTCTGGTAATTATCGTCTGCACCCAGTAGTCTGATGTTATTGAGTGCCAGTCTAAGTGGTGAAGAGAGAATCTTCTCCTGACTGCCTCCAGAGGTAGGCAATCGGGCCACTGCTCAGTAGCGCTGGTAGGGTTGTCCAGAGAAGGAATCCCTGAAACCCTGGTTACACGGGCCCCCTCTGCCATTGGAGGGGCATCTTCCAGATGAATTTCCCCCTCTGCCCTGGGAGGAAAACTCGCCATCTGTGTCCCAAAAAGGCCCTTGGGACTTCCTGAACCATATATTTCCACTCCTCTGATTCCTGAATTAAAGTCGTTGAGAAGTTGAAAAAAGCATACCCACAGCAGATAGGATCTTTCCATCCTTGTCACACCTGCCTAATGTGTCTCTGACTTTGGAGCCAAACAATGAGGTAGCAGCAACAGGAGTGTTGACAAAGGAAGACTTAAAGGGGTCTGCAAAATCACACAAGCGCATCCAGGCATGATGCCTAATGGCAATGCCTGTACCTGCTGCCCTGGTCGTCCCTTCGGCTGTGTGAGCAATAAGCCTCATGGACAATTTGGATATCGATTCTAGGGTTGCAAGCTGGGAGGCAACATTATCATGTACCTTGTCAGACACTGCTCCTGCCAAGGTGCCTGAGAGCTCAGTGATCAGGTCCCTCTGAAGATGGGTAAAATGTGCCAAAAAGTTCAATGACAGTATGGCAAAGGTCACTGAAGTGCAGACCCACTTCCAAAATCTGTCCATCATCTTGAGACTCTTGATTTGGAGGATGGACAGTTGGACTCTCCTCTCCAAGTTTCATCTTTGTGGCAGCCGCCACCACCAGACCATCTACCACTAAGCCTTTAGACCAGTGGGGGTGATCCTCTGGTGCACTAATAATTTTGTCCAGTCTCCAGGGGATTGGGTCTATAGTGTCAGGGGCCTTCCAAGCATGCTGTACGATAACAACAAAAATAAAATCTAATGTCCCGAATTAAGTAACCAGGGAATAAAAATAACACAGTAATTTGATAAAAACTTGGGTCACACATGGCAGATAAAAATATAGAAAGTTTAATATAGTAAACACTTTCACGGTTCTTTGGACCGTTTCATCAGACTACAAATTACAATTTGTAGTCTGATGAAGGCAGCTGAAAGGACCATGAAAGCACTTACTATATTAAACATCCTATATTTTTATCTGCCGTGTGTAACCATGCTGCATGATAAGCTTGATCAAATCATCGGCAGGTGGGGGTCACCCAAGAAGTAGAAGGTCGACTATGAAAAGCCTGCAAGAAAACATTCCTCAGAGAAAGGGTTGGTGGACTTCCAATCACCCCTCTGCTACAAGATTTCCAGGATTTCTCCAAAGGAGACATCTTCAGGGGGTGAACGTCAGGACTCTTCCCCTTCATAGTTCTCTGCATCCTCATTGAGAGATTTTCTGGAGAATCTAAGTGCTTCCTCTTGCATGACCTCCTATGGGGTAGCTCATCAGGGAGGAGGTCTGAGGAAGACTCTAAAGAGAGGGTACTCTGCTGCAGGGTGTCTTGCTGCTCACATGCCCGCTGCCCCAATGTAAGAGGTTGTGATAGCTGCGAGCCAGAGGATACATAGATGTGACAATCTGACATGGATGGTGCCAACTGCGAACCTGCTACGGCAAAAGCTCTTTCCATAATCTGAAAGGCAGGCCTGCCTGAAGAGGGATGGGAGCCCAGAACCGAGAACAACAACCTCAGAACCGGGATCACACCCTGCTCCGACGAGCCCACCTCCAGTGCAGGAGCCCTGAGAGGACCTGGAACTGTCAAAACACCTAGAACCATAGACTACGCTGTGGAAAAATCGATGCCAGACTAGGGATCCCAGAGCTGACAGCCAAGTCACGGTGTCTAGGGTGGGTTGGCTCCAGACCCGAGATGAGGTCCACCATCAGCACTGAAGTAGTTGGTATTGGGAGCGGCGTCAAAGTTGAGGGCTCCAAGACCTGCAGAGAGGTTGAAGGAGGAAGATAGGATGGAGTTCGTGGAGAGTAGACCTCGGCTCCAGATGGCAAGGAGTTCATAAAGGGGGCTGGAAGACCTCTGGCCACCAAGAGGTGATCCACTAACCTAATTACATCAAGTTCCAAAAGGCTCCTGGTAGATCGAATAGAAATCCCTGAGGGTGACTCTAGGTGTTCAGTAAAAGGACTCAATTGCTGACCAGTGAAAGGGTCAATAAGTACCTAGTCCTGGCTAAGGATTCGACCACCGGCACCATAGTCGACTGACCAAAAGGTTGTGTTGGAGGGGAAATTACTGGCTTAATGGGAGAAATTACTGTTGGTGCTGAGAGGGTCATAAGTAACGATGAAGGGGTTGGCACCGGTGTAAATCTTGTATGCTCCAAAGTAGTAGTCACAGGTACTGATGAAGGAGTTGGTATCGAAGAGAGTTTTGTAGGCTCTGTAGTACTTGTTGGCACCATGGAGGGAGTTACAGGCTTTGGTGCCGAAATGGTTGTCGGTCTCAATTTAGGTTATTTTGGCTTAGGTTATGATGACAAAACCTGGCTTTTAGAAGATTTCGATTTCACAGATTTTCGAGATGCTGGAAGAGAATACCTCCTCTTTTTTGATTCCTTTCTAGGAGACTTTGACATCTCCACCTCAGACAAAGCCTTGGAAAATGGGAATTTTAACAACCCTTTGAGGAGTAACTTATTACAATGCTCTGCAAGGGTGCAGGCACTAAAGCCCTTGCAGAGTTTGCACGGAGGCTGAACATCCAAATAGGGCACCCTCAAACAGTAAACACAAGAGAGATGCTGATCTGAGTTAGGCATCTTCCTTCCACATCCCTCATACTGCTTAAACCCTGTAGTGCCTTTATGTTTTTCTGCCATGACTAAAAAAAACAATTTGCACACTTAATAAAGGCTGAACTTTTTCACACACACAAAAGGAAAATCTAACTAAAGAGACTATAAACAACAACGTTTTTTTTTTTTAAATCATACCAACGATGGTAACAAAGAGATACCCAAAAGGGTAAGAGAGGGAAAAAGGGGAAAATATCATCAATGGTATGTAAGATTTACCTGAAGTAAAAGGAACGGGAGGGGCCTATACTAATTAAAAGATTAAAGAAGGAGGTACACAGCAAATATGCTCAAGGAAAATAGCGTAATAACAGAATATATCAATGACAACTTTTAGCTGAAGAAAAAAGGCTTTAACACAGGAAAAATTTTTAAGAAAAATAGCACTTACCTTGAGAGCACAACTGATGTGTCCTGAAACTCTATGTGGCATACGAGATCTGAGGGAAAGGGAGAGAGGCACTATGGGTAGCCTTAGCTCGAGAGTTTCTGGCTGGCGCGAGCTTGTCACAAAGGCCGAGTCAGTTCTAAGGATGGAACCAAAACCCAATAGTCAGGAATGAATGAAGATTAACAACATCAGATTCTATGTTAACCACAAAGGATATCACTCCATCAGCTGCCAAGTCATGTGCAATGCCCAGGGGATTACCATGAATATGTGTGCTGGCAACCCTGGCAGTTCTCATGACTCCCATATCTGGCACGCATCACAGCTGTACTGGATGTTTGCTAGGGGGGGCATCCCACAGGGCCATTTACTGGGGGATGCTGACTATGTTCTGGAAATGTAGATGATGACGCCTGTGAAAAACTGAGGTGCTACCAGCCCATCCAGATATAATTTTGTAAATAATTCTATGTCATTGTAAATATTAATATGATCCACAGGCTTGTCTGACAACTGTAAGAAAACTGTTATGTGCTGAATTTCAAGAATGTAACCACCCTGCTGGAAGAAAGCTGATAAGTAAAGAATTTTACAACTGTCAGTAATCTCATGCTCAGAGACAGGATATCTGCAGCTGGAAATTCTTTCTACTGTCCTAAGACAGAGATAATTACTAAGTTTCACATGTAAAGTGTCTTTTATTGCTGTGGCTTCCTGGCAGGTGCACATCAAAAAGAAATGTTAAATTTTAAGTTCTGTGAGCCTGGGAAACTTAAGCAGAAGTAACAAGAATTATGTAATCTGAAATGACTCAGCAGTACTGTGCATTATCAATTTAAGGGCTATCTCAAAAAGTAAGAATAGCATTTAGTATTTGTTGTCAGACCTGTTAACAACTCACCAGCACTGTGCCTTGCTCTGTAAGTAAAGTTATTTAGATCTTAGTATTTCTCTTAGAGATAGATAGAGAAATAGCCAGATTTGTCTAGCTGTTTTCTATATTTATGTCAGACTGTCCTACAGTATCGTTTTAAAGTATTTTCCTGTGATTTCTGAACTCTCTATTATCACTGTGTTGAATTGACGAATAGTGTCTTGTGTTTTTATTATTTATTATTACATATTTTAAACCTTTTAACTGTGGCTGGATCGTGTGTAGAGCTATTTAAGCTCTTAAGCGTACTTGCATGTATTTGGTGACACTGTATAGGCCACTCCTAAATAGCCTTCAAGTCTTAGTCACACTTACCAATTGGATAATAATAACATTGCACAGTAGACTTGGACACCCTTTGGTAAGGGCCTTTACAGTAGCTGATAATGGTGGTTGGTGGCAGTCGGTACTTCCTTATAGTCTGGGCAGAAGGGGGCATAGCTGGAGAGCCTGTATCAGCCTTCCCCGGAGTGTCTGTGTGTTTGTATATAATTCATATCTCAAAGTGTGTGTGTGTCAGCTACTTTGGCAGGGACACGAAGCACTGGTTGGACAGAGTGGGTGCTGGAAGTTTTGGCTTGACCACTCAACTGAGATCTGAACCCTATAGCTGTGCCAGTGGGGAGTCTTATTGGGGATCTGGAGAGAGAGGGAAAAAACAGGCCCAGACTGACTGTGATCTCTGTGTGCTCTTAAAGGAAATTGTACTTCACTGTGTGTCATGTGTACTTGTTATCCTCCCAATGTGGATGCCGCTCATTGGTGCTAGTGATGAAGATTGAAGCTCCTCGACTATTGGGCCAGTGCACGAGCGTCACATATTAATTGTTTGGCAGTGGTGAGATATCCACATCAGATATTAATTGGTTGATAGTGGTGAGTTAGCCACATCACATATTAATTGGCTTGTAGTGGTGTGGATAGTGAATTCCTGTAGCTTGTGTACAGTGATCACTGAAGGTGTTTTTGTACTCTAAATCAGCCACGCAGTGAACATTCAGAGTTCAGATCACAATTGTTTTATTTCTTTTGTTAGCTTAATTAGTCAGGGAGAGCAGGCAAGCATGTCAGCAGAGAAGTATGACAAGCTGACAAGGAACCAGTTGGCTGAGATGTGCCAGGCTAAAGGACTGATGCATGGAAACCTGACTAAAGCAGACATGATTGCAGCTTTAGTCACAGCTGTATCATAGAATAGGAACCAGGAGGATGATCAGACTGGCCGTAAAAATGTACAACACTCAGAGAATGGACAGCTCAACCTTTCTACAGAGGACTTAAAAATCCATCTGGAGCTAAAAGAGACTTGAGTTGGAAGCCACGCATTTGGAGACAGAAGCAGCAGGGAGACTGAGGCATCTAGAGAGTGAGGAAAATACAGAGTAAGGAAAATGAGAAACTGCAATGTCTGTAGGCCAAGGAGAATGAGAAACTGCTATGCCTGGAAGCTGAGGAGAAGGAAAGGCAGAGGCAACATGAAAAGGAGATGACTTTTTGCCAGAGTCATGGAGGTAATGGGGAAGGGAGTAACCAGACCCCAGAAGTACAAAATGTCAGTACATTTCTTCCACAATTTAGAGGGGGATAATTTTGATAGTTTCATTCATATGTCTGAGAGGGTATGTAAACAGTATGATGTTGACCAAAGGCTCTGGGTACTGTTCCTGACCCCCTTACTCCATGGTAAAGCTGAAACTATTTTGTCCAAATTGTCTGACAATGACTTTTTAAATTATAATGCTGTAAAGAATTGTTTGCTAGATTTTATAAGCTAACACCTGAAGCTTATAGGAAAAAGTTTTGTGAGCATAGACACAAGGCAGATGACAGTGTGCAGGAACATGTTGTTGAACTAAGCACTTATTTTCATAGGTACGTGAGTGGATGTCAGGTCACCACTTTTGAAGGGCTGGCAGACCTTTTGGTGAGGGAACAAGCACTTAGCACTTTGCCTGAGGACATGAGGACATGAGGATCTGGTTAGCTGACAGACAATGCTCTACTGCAGGTGAGTTTGGGAAGAAGGGAGTCATACACCTAGCAAGCAGGGCATGTCTGCACAGGAAAGGGACACCCAGTGCTGCTCATGGGTCTAAGGGAACCAATGTTGTGCAGCCCAGACTGCCCCAACAGACTCTGCCAGTAACAGGGGAAGACACTATTCCAGGTACACGTCCAGGACCTAGGGTCAAATGTTTTGAATGCAACCAGTGGGGCTATGTGGCATATAGATGTCCACGGAGGCAAGGTGGGGAACAAAAGGTGAGAGAGCTAGTAAGGGGAATGGCAAAATGCCAACAGTAGGTTGCCTTGAGACAACAGGGGTACCAAACTACCATCCTGTAGATGTCCTGATAGGGAAGGATTTTGATGAGGCAGTACTATGTGTTTATGCAGTTACATGCATTCAGGCTTGGAGACAAGCATGTGGGTCTGGTAGCCTGGGGGAGACTCAGACAGACCTCATACTTGCAGCCAGGACTGCTGTGGTGGTTACTTCAGGGAGGGAGCTACCCTGTAGAAGTGAGATTGAAGGTAAGCCACAGCTGCTTGTGGATACTGATGTTCTCTGGACAGAGTGACTGGAAAGATAGAGGTGAGTAGTAGTACCCAGGCTGACAGTGAGCCACTGCTGTCAGAGGATGCCAGACTTCCTGTGGAAGGGGAGCTCGGAAGGGTTACAAAGAGAGAGATGAGACAGGCACAGCTCTCAGACCCTACATTATAAGACCTGAAGCAGGTAGCTAGTGAGGCACCTACTTCTCAAGAGAAGGGGGAATCTGTATAGTGGGACAAAGGGTTACTGTACAGAGAGTGAACCCCTGAGGGTGGGCTAGAAGGTGATAGAATACAGCAGTTGGTAGTGCCTAGAGCCTACCATCTGGCACTTCTAGCCATAATTGAAGCCAACTAGCTGGTACACTGAAGACTGGAACAAAAAGTCACTATATGAAGACACAAATCCACCGTCAGGAAAAACAGACTTTAATGCAGCAAAGCTTTTGGTTAAACAACCTTCCTCAATGCTAAAACAGTACATATCACATTACAATACATTTAAATAGAAGCCAAAAGGTAACATGTGACCACAGCCAAGAAATCACACTATACCATCAATTAAAACTTTTCTAAAACATCTTTAAAGGTATACATTACAAAATTTGCTGTTGTATTTTAACAAGCACAGGTTTAATACTGACTACATTGTTTAAACCAGGTTCTAAATCTGCATTCTTTATTCTCTAAAAGATTATTAAAATCACCACCTCTAGGTCCCTTTTGTACACTGTCTATCAATCTGAATTTAAAAACATGATCCACACCATTATGCAAGATGTGCTCAAACAGTGCATTATTCTCATTATTTCTTCTTATTTCTGACTTATGCTCCGTTATACACTCTTTTAATTTCCTTGTGGTCTTTCCTATGTAAAAATAATCACATTTTTCACAGGTAGCAAGATAGACCACGTAAACACTATTACAGGTATCAACACAGTTAAGTTTAAACTGCTTATTGGACACTGGGTGAACAAACTTGTCACTATTGTGCTTAATAACGTCTTCACAGCAACTACAGCACATACACCCATATGTACCAGGTTTATTGTCCAGCCTTACTTTTGTTATATCCTTAAAATCTTTATAGCATAACCTGCTCTTTAAACTCTTAAGATTCCTATATGAAAAAGGGTATAGCCTCTAATATAGTATGTAGTTCAGGTGTTGCCATATGTATAGGCCAATTCTTATGTATAATTTTCGTTATTTGTTCTGTTTTTAAACTATAGGTAGTTACATATCTAATTGTACTGTTATTTTCATTTGCATCAGCTGTGGCTACTCCCCCTTCTTTAAAAATAGGTTTCATAGCATTACTTCTACTTTGTTTCACATCATTCACTATTTTTAATACCTCCATACGGCTATAGCCACTACTCACAAATATACACACACGCACACATATATATATATATATATATATATATATATATATATATATATATATATATATATGTGTGTGTGTGTGTGTATAGATATATATCCACAGACATGAAATAAATATATATATATATATATATATATATATATATATATATATATATATATTTGAAGAATGAACGCCGTAAGAATAAAGCATACACAAGGGTTGTGAAGGGAATCTAGTGCAACTAAGGTATTATATAGTGCTTGCAACGTATGTCAGATAAAGCTGCCCAAGATTCACACCAGAGGCAGGGTTCTACCAGTGGGCATAACATCGTTGAACTGCTATGTCTACATTACACACAGACGGAATGTAGTTCATGTTATGACCACCTCAACTTGTAAACCGCAAATGGCCGTAATCCATAACACCAGGAAAGGCACGTATGTGCATATATAAATGGTGGGAGACCCTGTGAATACACAAGGTGGTACAAAATGTGTGTAGGGCCCCAAACGCTCTGGAGAGGGCAATGTGTAAAGGTGTATCATGGCTGCGATATCAGGTGGATAATGGCTGTTACGCGTGGAAACTCAACACAGGTGGGGTGGAGAAACTATGGCGATGCGATTATGGATCCAGGAGTGCCAGGGTTGGTTGCGCCGGTTCCAATGGACCGGTCCGTGTAGGTCAGCTAGTACGTAATATGTATATATGCATAAGCACATGTAGACAACAATATGTTGAAGTACATTCTCTGTAACACATGCACTTCATTTATTGACATAAATAATATGAATGTGCACGGACAAACACAGTAGCTGGAATAATAGGCTGTGCAGACGAGGAACAGGTCAAATGACACTGTATCACATCCCAGTTATCATCGGTAATCCGTACATGAACATATTGCAAATCTGTCCGCTGTATAACGTGATAAATACCGATTACAAGTTAACCGGAGTGAAGTGTCGGTGTCATAATGACTAAGGCAATAGTATGCTGTTAAAGCAGATATAAAACCTAACACGCATGTGTAAGTGTGTATGGCTGAGAAATGTATTGGTCAACAGACACACAGATGTATGTATACATATATATATATATATATATATATATATATATATATATATATATATATATATACACAAATATATACATACAACATATATAGATATATACACATATATACAAAAAAAAAAATATATATATATATATATATATATATATATATATATATATTACTGTAGATATACACATGTACATAACTAGGTTGCGTTACAGCAATTATGGGTAATTAGAAGTTATGTACCTACCATAACGTTCCATGTTAGTTGTCTTCTCTCGCCTTCTTTCTTGCTGGATGGGTTCGGAGCCGATCCTCGGCTCCAACTCGGCACTTGCTAAGCTTGAGAGTCACTTTTACCAGCTCGAGGCAGCCCCATGTCCCATGATGCAAGGGGGTAATTACCCAGATCTCATTTGGTATCTAGAGGAAAAACTGCCTATAAAAACTTTCCACTAAGGAAAGAGAATCAACTAATCTAAAAGGCTGTAAGGGAAACCAGGTAATCAAGGACAAGAACTAACTGGTGTCCAAGGAAGAAGAATCTTCCAGAGAAAAAAGGGGAGATCAAGGTCTGTCCAGGCTAGGGGGGCAGGAGGGAGGGACGCAAGAAAGAAGGCGAGAGAAGACAACTAACATGGAACGTTATGGTAGGTACATAACTTCTAAATGTTAAGTTGTCAATCTCACCTTCATTCTTGCTGGATGGGACCGCGTCCCTAGCACCTCTATCCTGGGTGGCTCAATGGAACAGACTCTTGAGAACAGTGGAACCAAAGCTTGCCCTGTCCCTGGAGGCCAAATCCAATTTGTAATGAGAAACGAAGGTATGAGGAGTGGCCCAAGTGGCCACTGCACAAATAGTATCTAAGGGCAGCCTAGCCTGAAAAGCTGTAGAGGTGGCTAGACCTCTTGTGGAATGAGCTTTAGGTTTTGAGTTCAGCTGTTTGCCCCTAAGCTGATAAATGTCAGAAATGGTGGAAGATAGCCATCTGGATAAGGTCACTTTAGAAATAGGGAGACCTTTTTTATTTTCAGCATAAGAAAGGAAGAGCTGATCAGACTTCCTAAATTGCTTTGTTCTGTCCAAGTAATATCTGAGTTGGCGATGAACATCTAGGTAATGCAATTTTTGTTCCACCCTGTTAGCATAATTTGGAAAGAATACAGGGAGATCAATGGACTGGTTTAAATTTGTCTTAGAAGCAACCTTGGGCAAAAAGGATGGATTGGTTCTCAAGGATACTCTGTCTTTGTGGAAGACCAAATAAGGGGGACGAACACAGAGGGCATAAAGTTCAGACACTCTTCTAGACGAGGTAATAGCGACTAGAAAAAGAGTCTTCCAAGAAAGAAACTTTAATGAACATGAAGCAGCCGGTTCGAAAGGGGGAAGTATCAAGGATGTCAGCACTATATTTAGGTCCCACTGTGGTGGAGGATCTCTAACAGGGGGTTTAAGAAGGAACACTCCTTTGAGAAAGGCTTTACAAAGTTTGTGGGACATAATGTTGTGGTCTGCAAACTCAACATGGAAATTCGAGATTGCAGCCAACTGAACTTTGACTGTGAAAGACGAAGAACCGGAGTGAAAAATGTCCGCTAGGAAATCCAAGACCGACTGAATAGGGGCAGTAAAGGGGTCTATGTTCTTAGATTTTGCCCAAAAGGAGAAGCATTTCCACTTGCTAGTGTAAATTCTCCTGGTAGAGGACTTAAGAGAAGCTACTATGATATCTCTAACGGGGTTAGAGATCATAGGAAGCCTGGCTAAGGAAGGAAGTGGAGCAACCAAGCTGTGAGGTTGAGGGAAGGAACGGACCGGTGCAGTTGACCCGACTGGTGGGTCAGAAGATCTGGAACTGGGTCCAGATGCCAAGGCTGCACCAAAAGATGGCGATGAAGGAACGGGAACCAAATTTGTTGAGGCCAGTAAGGGGCAATGAGAATCATTTTGGCTCTCAAGACGGTAGCTTTCTGGAGTACTTGTGGTATCAAAGGAAAGGGAGGAAAGGCATAAAGGAGTCCCCGAGGCCAATCTTGGGTAAGAGCGTCTCTGGGGGGATGGCCTGGAAGTGGGAAGAGAGAGAAGAAGTCTGAGCATTTGCTGTTTTGGGGTGTAGCAAAAAGATCACAGCATGGGCGGCCCTACTTCTGAAAAATCTCCTCCACAATGGATTGCTTGAGAGACCACTCGTGAGGCATGAGAATAGCTCTGCTCAATCTGTCCGCTATTATGTTGGTTTTCCCGGGGATATGCGTTGCTACCAGAAACCGATGAGAGGAGATTGCCCATTGCCAAAGTCTGAGAGCTTCTCGACATAAGGGATAGGACTTGGTTCCACCCTGCTTGTTGATGTACCACACGACGGACATGTTGTCCGTGTGAACTGCAATAGTCCCTAAAGGAAGAAAGTCATGGAGGCTTGCAATGTTAAAAGCACTGCTCTCATCTCTAGGACATTTATGTGCAGGTGGTATTCGAACGGTTGCCACATGCCATGAACCATCCTGCCCTGATAATGCCACCCCCCCGATCAGGGAGGCATCCGAAGTGACCGTGGCTACCAAGACCGGAGGAACAAATGGTCTGCCCTGATGAACTAGAGGAGAGGAAATCTACCAGGATAGATGGTTCTTGCAGGTTTGTGTCACCAGAATTTTGTGACGCATGGGAAGCTGCTGGAAGGACCATTGGGTGAACAACATCCACTGTAGGAGACGCATGTAAAAGCGGGCCAGAGGAAGTAATGTGATGGCAGCTGCCATGAGGCTCAACACTTTCAGGACCAACCTGGCTTGTACCCTTTTGCTGGATAGGATGATCCGAACGTGGTTTTGGATATCTAGGATTCTTTGACTTGTTAGGTTTGCTGACATCCGAGTAGTGTCTAGATTTGCGCCTATAAAGGTAATAGATTGGCAGGGTGACAAGAAAGACTTTTCAAAGTTGACTGAAATTCCTAAGTGAGCGCAGAGACGTAGAGTGTAATCTCTGGCTTGGAGAAGTTGATGCCTGGTGGTGGCTGAGAGGAGCCAGTCATCGAGATACGGAAACACCTGGAATCCTTGACGTCTCAGGTGAGCCGTGACCACTGCCATGCATTTGGTGAACACTCTGGGGGCTGTAGTGAGGCCAAAGGGCAGGGCTCTGAATTGAAAATGACTGGTCCCTAGCCGAAAGCGGAGAAAACTTCTGGAGCGTCTGTGAATCTTTATATGATAGTACGCATCCTGAAGGTCTATGGAGCACATCCAGTTGTCTTTGCCCAGAAAGGGCAAAATCGATTGAAGTGTGACCATCTGAAATCTTGTCTTTTTGACAGATGTGTTGAGCCTGCTGAGGTCTAATATTGGTCTCCAGTCTCCCGTCTTTTTGGGGACCAAAAAGAACCTTGAGTAGATTCCGGACTCTAAATGATCTTTTGGTACTGGCTGGATGGCTCTTTTCCTTAGAAGCTTTGACACCTCTAATCTTGCAATTTCCCTTAGACCAGGTGGTACGTCTGGAAGGGAACCTTTTTGAGGGAAGGGGCATTCCTCGAAAGGAATCTTGTAACCCTCGGATATGATCGACTGTACCCATTTGTCTTGAGAGAGGGAAAGCCAGGCTTCTGGGTACAGCGACAATCTTCCCCCGACTGCCTCCAAGGGTGGGCAGTCGGGCAACACCTCAGGGATGCTGGAAGGGCTTGTCAGAGAGAGGCTCCCTGGAGCCCTGGTTCTGCGGACCCCCTCTGCCCCTAGGGCGTCTGTTATTATTACCCCCTCTGCCTCTGGGGGTAAACTGACCACGTGCGTCAGGCGTGACTCCTTGTGATTTCTGGAACCACATTTTCCCTCCCTTCTGACCTTTGGGGTAAGGTCTAGAAGGAGTGGAGAAATGGACTCCTACAGCAGAAAGAGTCTTGCCGTCCTGCTCGCACCTGGTCAAAGTGTCCTTCACTTGAGGGCCAAACAACGTTGTCCCATCAAAGGGAGAGTTTGTGAAGGACGCCTTAAAGGGGTCTGCATAATTACAGAGCCGCATCCAGGACTGACGTCTGAGGGCCACTCCTGTGCCTGCAGCTCTACTCGCCCCATCGGCTGCATAAGTAATGAGCCGCATGGAGGAGTTGGTTATGGAATTTAGGATTCCCAGCTGAGAGGCGATCTTTTCTTGAGCCCCTGCTGCTGACGGATCCTGTACTACTTCACCTAGTTCTTTGAGGATGTCTCTCTGAAGTCTGGTGAAGTGACACAAATAATTCAGCGAACGCATAGCAAAGGTCGCTGAGGAAAACATCCGCTTGCCATACCTGTCCATGGTCCTAGACTCCTTGTTAGGAGGATGGACTGTCACGGAAGGATCTGCAAGTTCCTTCTTGGTGGCGGCCGCCACCACCATGGCATCAACCGGGACACCCTTAGTAAGAAACTGCTTTTCAGCGGGGCCGTGATAAACTTTGAAGGTCTCCTGGGGACTGGTTCCACCGAATCAGGAGATGCCCACGCCTTTCGAGCTATGACTTCCATAAGGGGGTCGAAAGGCGGAGACACCCAGGAGGTGGAGGGTTGAGATCCAAAAGCCTCCAGGTATACCGATTCATCCTCGGAGGGATTAATGGAGGGCCAGTTCCCCCTCTGTTTCAGGAGTTCAAGGATGTCTGAAAAGGAGACATCCTCAGAGGGAGATCTTGGGGACCCCTCCGACTCATCTAAATTGGTATCTGATGTTGTAGACTCAGGGGAATCTAAATGCTTCCTCTTGCAGGTCCTCTTATGTGGGGGTTCATTTGAAGGATCAGGAGAAACCTCGGAAGAGGAAGTCCTTCCCAATGGGGAAACCTAGGGCAATGGATCTCTGGGTCCGGGAGCAAGAGAGCGGGAAGAGGCATCTACAGGCACCGTAGAGGGAGGAGCTAAAGGAACCGACTGCTGGCTAAGCTCTGGGGCTAGCACACTCCTCATCACCTCAAAGGCTCCCCTTCCAGGGAGGGCCGAGAGATCCCGCTCCGAAGAAACAGGGATCCCTGGTCCCACCAAAAGGGAAGGCTCCGAAGCAGATGTCGGGGCCGAGCTCACCAAGGCCGAAGCCCCGAGAGGGAGAACGGGGTCGGACAAGGGTCCGATGCCACTCGCCCCCCCCCGGAACTGACCAGGGAAGCCCGATGCCCGGATCCCTCCAAGGAAGGTCTCAAGGAGGAGATAGGAGTCGAGGACGACGGAGCCGAAAGGTGTGGTATTGGCTCCGAAGCAGCAACAGTCACGGTACCAATAATCTCCGGCTCCGAACTCTGTAGGAGAGTCGAAGGAGGAAATTCAGGGGGGTGTAGAATAGCTGACATCTGATGAGACGGGCTATGGAGCATCTGGGCTAGTGCCTGTGACTTTAATAGCCTACTTACCACTCTCTCTAAGTTGTGGTCTGAGAGCCTGGAAGACCTCGATGATCGGCTCCGATGGCTCCGCTCCGAAAGCAAGGGAGAGGCTGGAGCCGAGTGTATAGATGCCAAAGAAGGAGATCTAGACCTCTTCTTGGACGGAGCCATCGGAGCCGACAACTTGTCGGCTCTGAGAGGAGACAAAGATATCTCGGCTCCAGCTGGAGCCGAGACATGCTTCGACGCTAGGGTGTCGGCTCCAGACGGAGCCGACACCGGTGCTGAAGCCAGGGTATCGGCGCCAATCGGCGCCGGCACAGAAGCTTCCAACAAGGAAGGATCGACTCCGGACGGAGCCGATGTCGACTCCGGTGGAGTCGGAACCAAGACCACAGACTTGGACACCGAAGCCTGGGTCTTGGGAGGCTTAGAGGGCTTCCCGGAGCCGACCTTAGCCGGGGAGCTTACTGGTTTAAGAAGACCCCTGAGGATCAACTTATTTCTACGTTCTTGCAGGACTCTCTGGCTGAAAGAATGACATACAGCACAGGAGTCCTGCAGGTGCAGGGGTCCCAGGCAATAAATACAAGAAGTGTGACCGTCTGTCAGAGACATCTTCTGACAGCACGAGTCACACTTCTTGAAACCTGAGACCCTAGTATCTTTGGACATGTTTCGGTCCTAAAACTCTCACACACACCAATCAGTCCAAAGACACTAACACTAAAATATTATTAATAACTAACAAAATTAGTTATTATATTACAGTGACACAACACACACACACCTGAGGGAAATCCTGACAGGAACTGTGAGGGTGGGAAAGGCCTAAGGCCCAAAAAACTGAAACTAAGAGAACTAAGGGAAAATGGGTATGGAGCTAAGTGAACAAAGTACACTGAAGGATATGAAGACTAAAAGACTAAATTTAGGGTTTTGAGACACCTAAAACCAGACAAATAGCAAGAAAAATATCACTTACCAGGAGCTGGTAAAAAGGATGACCTCATTAGCGAAGCGGCAAACGAGATCTGGGTAATTACCGCCTTGCATCATGGGATATGGGGCTGCCTCGAGCTGGTAAAAGTGACTCTCGAGCTTAGCAAGTGCCGAGTCGGAGCTGAGGATCGGCTCCGAACCCATCCAGCAAGAATGAAGGCGAGATTGACAACTTAACATCATATGTTCAGACCGGGCATATGTTAGTGGGAGGTCCACTAAACAAACGTCTACCTCCCACACCTCCCCAGCTAGGCCAGTGAGACATACAGACACGCAATAAAGGTAAATACACTGCTGCTTTCCAGAACACCAACAGGAAACTACCAGTGGGAGAGATCTGCAAGGTCTACACTTTAAACATGGATCACGGGGTCCCTTGCGGGACACCAGAAATTTGCCTTGTAGGTGAACCTATGATGATTAACGCGACCAGGATGTAGCTGTACATGGAACAGTAGGTTGTGCAAGTCTGATAACATATGTGTTGACAAAACATACGACATGTGCCCCGAGATGGGGAGAGTGGGCAGTGTGTAGGGGTGTGTTCATACCCCAGCTGCGCTCACAGTAAGGATAAGTCATGAGTGCTGTAGAGGGGTGTCAAATAGGGGAATCATGGGTATGCAATAATGGGCCTAAGTGTGCAGGTGTTGGTTGGCAGAGATGTATTAGGCCCGCCCTGTGGAAGTAATTAATATTCCTATGTGGGCACAGCAGACGCCCATACCTCCCAAACCTAGGTGGACAGGTGGCGGAATACACATAATGACTAATGACAACATGTATGAGTCATAAACAGCATGTACCTCGACAAATGTGAAGGAATACATATGCCCTGGGACTGTCAATGTGTTAGGTTCATAGAACCAATCATCTAAATGTGTCCCTGAGGGTGTTATGCAGTGTCCCTGATACAGTGTTCATTCTCCTCCATTCGTATGTGAGGTCTGCTAGTGACGGAAAGCACATATTCCGCCGACTACCTTAGGTAGAGGATAGCATAATAGGTTGGGGTTACCACCTGTTCACCTTTGCGAGGGACACTCCCCTCTGGGCAGTTATGTCCTGCAAAATGAATGTTATTATGGCACATGGCCTGTGATTTTGGGCAAAGAATCCATATATTGTCCGTAGTGGTTGAATAATGTTATAGGAAACAGCATTAGCAACTATAATGCTACAAGAATAACCTTTACTTATGCAAACCGGTGAAGTAGTCTATTTTCTACTGGCTGTGAGTATGTGTTGCCTTGCCAAATCTGACATCTCTACATATAGGTCCTTTTGGGCTGCCACCTTTCCAAATGGCCAAAGTGGGACCTGCTCCATAGAAATGTCAGACGTACCAGGTCAGAACATACCTACAGCCATGCATAGTACAGAACTATATGTATTAGCACAAATCAAAGCTTAGTCTAGCAGCAGTCAAGTTGCTTATGCTACTTCACATAACATATAGAAGTGTCATATATACAATAACTGTTACATGCAACTATTAGAGAAATGTAGAATATAATCTTCTTCTTCTTCTTTCAGCTTTTCCCGGTTAGGGGTCGCCACAGCGGATCACCTTGTCCGCACATTGATTGGCAGTGGAGTTTTACGGTGTTGCGTTGCCAGCCCGGCGCCCAACCTTCCACAGAAGGCACACTCACACGCGCATCTAGGGCCAATTTAGAGTGTCCAATCCACCTGCAGCATGTCTTTGGGATGTGGGAGGAAACCGGAGCACCCGGAGGAAACCCACGCGACCACAGGGAGGACATGCAGACTCCGCACAGAAGGCACCCCAGCCGAGGATCGAACCGGAGAACCTCTTGCTGTGAGGCGGCAATGCTAACCACTGCACCACCGTGGCCACCCAGAAATGTAGAATATAATATTGTCCTGTAATCTGGACATTTGCTATGTCTAGATTATTTTTGCATGACACATACGCCTAATGAGGGACTGTCCCGTGCAAAGTGGGACAGGTGTTAATCTTAAAGTCTCACCTCGGCCAATTTAAAAGGTAGAAAACCTACAACAGGTATGCGGTAGCATGACCCGGCAGATGGATGTGGTTCCCAAAACATATTTAATTGTCTGCATTGCAGAGTATCGGTTCCCATGTATCAGCCAGATGGGAGCAGATTGTATGAGGAACAAGCATATAATATGATTAACTCACTGGACAGGACGCCCATTATGTACAGTCGAATGCCATGCCGTCGCCTAATGGTCAGCCATACCCGATACTGTAATCATGTAGTCCGATATAATAGGCATCACAAGGGATCATGCCCACCCAGCGTGAGTGACAAATGCAAGCACCAATGTCGGTGCATGTGCAAGTGAGGGAGCGAGCGAGTGTAAGCGTGTTTGGTTACCAGTATGCGAGTATTGCACTGTTAAAGAAATGTGGAGTCTAAACAAGTATAAGAAGCTGTAACTAGAAGTCAGTAGTGCTTAACACCACGCAAACCCATGCACAGCCACTCCCAACTGCTGCAATGTGCCTTACTCACTCCGTATCCAATGGCCTTGTTCTGGCCGCAAACAAAGAACCGTCCTTTGCAAGTGTTGGTAGCAACACCCTGCGCACACAGCTAATGTGAATTACCAATACACCATGGCAAATATACAGACAATAGACAGTACCACATACATACCATACAGCACAGTCATCCAACAGTATAGCAATGTACTGGCAGATATGTCCAGACTACTGGTGTTTGTAGATCTGGCCGTCTTGTGTTTACATGTGTGAGCATGCCCAGTATGACCGTTCCGCATGTTGTCGACTGACATTACCGTCATACCTTCATGTGTTTGAGCATGCCCAGTATAAACAAAAGAGCTGCTTTCGTTGCCAATAACTAGTCCCCAAAGTGATAAACACAAAATTTATTTGGAAAACACACTAGAAGTAAAACCACTTAAGCAAAAAAAGATAAGCGCTTTCGTCACAATTACTTCATCAGGACAATAAAATATTTTAAAAGTTTCCATTTTATACATTCGTAGAGTCAGGTGACCCTAACAATTAAATTTTAAAAGGACAGTCATTAAAATTGCATATAGAAACTTGAGTATAAAAAGAACTGTGAGGTATAAGATGTCAAATACATAAATACAAATAGATGTACAAACTTTTTGTGATCAGGTAATGAAAATATTGGTAATAATAAAAAAACAAGTAGAAAACTCTACAGCTTTACTACAACTAACTAGTATAAAACATAAGGAAACTAAAAGTTGTTATAAATCTATACTATAGAGTTTTCTACTTGTTTTTTTATTATTACCAATATTTTCATTACCTGATCACAAAAAGTTTGTACATCTATTTGTATTTATGTATTTGACATCTTATACCTCACAGTTCTTTTTATACTCAAGTTTCTATATGCAATTTTAATGACTGTCCTTTTAAAATTTAATTGTTAGGGTCACCTGACTCTACAAATGTATAAAATGGAAACTTTTAAAATATTTTACTGTTCTGATGAAGTCATTGTGACGAAAGCGCTTATCCTTTTTTGCTTAAGTGGTTTTACTTCTAGTGTGTTTTCTAAATACATTTTGTGTTTATCACTTTGGGGACTAGTTATTGGTAACGAAAGCAGCTCTTTTGTTTATGGTTGTCGTGCTGCTTTTTGGCACCATTTTCGTGTTTCTTTAGCATGCCCAGTATGATCAACTGGATTGCATGTGTTACATGTCCAGGTAGTCAGTATTGTGGTGCCGACCTCTGTGTTGTACACTGACAGGTGGCATGCTGTGTCTGCAGGGTATCCATCGGTCATGTGGCATTGACTGTTGCTACACTTCTGCACAGCGTAGGGGGACATCCGACTGTATCCACATTCCTACACAGCACCGTGGGGGGGTGCACATGTCTGTTACATGTGTACTTTGTAAGGGGGGCACAGCTGACAGTTGTACACTTTTACTAGTACTGTACTGGTATGTCAGATACTCCATTTCAGTGTGTAGACCTATCTAATGTGCTGGCTAGAGGCATACCAGTGTACTCCAGATCTTAGCTTTAATTACCAACATATTAGTTTCAGACGTCCTAGCCTTCACAACCTACATCCAACTGCCTGGCCTGCTGTAGTCTGTCTGTATGTGTGTCTGTGGGGGGGGTCATCCATTGGGCATATTCTGAGGCCATTGTACAGCATTTGTCTGTGTTGGTCTACACCTGCCAAGCTGGTTGAGACTTGTGTGGGCTGTATGGACACACATGATGTTCAGCCCATTACCCACAGTGGGTTAGGATACCCTGTGTACTACTGGCTACTATTGTGACTCCTGTATGTGCTACAGATGTCATGGTGCCACTATGGATGTCTACTGTCTGCTGCCACATTCGGCCACCAAATTCCCTTGCAGTCTCACATCCATACCATAGCTACAGGTAACAACACATTCTAATACAACTGCCAACTGGTAGGTTGATTGACTTACTTTGAGGGTGTACCAGACCTGAGGATGGTGCTGGAGGGCTGCCTATGTCGGATGCACACAGTGCACTTCCTATACATGGCTGAGCACAGGTAGTGTCATGTTTGGCATCCCTTTTACTGTTTGTGTGAGTCAGAGAGGGTGACATTCCCTGGGTACCTACTGTGTCAGTGCATATGCTATGCTTTGCCTCTTTGCCAAGGCCAGGTCATACTGGGCATGCCTCCTTCCACCTTCTGGGTCTGGCTCAGGTAGTTCCTCCTCCAAGTCACTCTGTGCCTGTACAGGCCTTGGCATTGGTGGGGGGCTGTGTGGCCCTGCCCCATGCTGTTCCTGCTGCAGCTGTTTCCACAGGATCATATTGTTTAGCATAGCACATACCATAACAATTTGGGTGCATGTAGCTGGTGAATACTGCAAGGCTCCACAGGATGTGTCCAGACACTGGAACCATGACCTGAGCATCCCAAACACATGCTCAATTATATGTCTTGCCTGTGCGTGTGCCTCATTATGGCGTAGTTGTTCAGGTGTGTGTGCATTTCTGATGGGTGTCATCAGCCATGGCTCCAGTGGGTACCCAGCATCCCCCACTAAGTGACCATAGCGGATGTCCATATTGGCAAAGGTGTGGTACAGCTGCGTCAGATGCCATATATCGAAATCGTCATAGCTTCCAGGGCAGCCAGCACACACATTCAGTATAATGCCCTGGGCATTGCATACGACCTGGCAGTTAATGGAGGGGATGCCCCTGCAGTTAATGTAGGCCCTACCATGCTCACCGGGTGGTGCTTTGCATGCAGGCTATAGCACCCACTACCCCAGGGTAGTCTGCCATTTGGTGGAAGAGATGCATATTGCTGGTCAACACCTCACGTGTGTTGAGGAAATGTACGTGCTCACTGGCATGTGGTGACATGGCATCCAGGAACTGGTGGAATATTCTGGATGCAGATGCCTGTGAGATACCCATGATATCCCCAGTTGTGCTTTGGGAGGTACCTGCGGCTAGTATACCTAGAACTACACATACCTTGGTATCCACTGGGATGGGTTTCCCTCGGCCTGTTCGAGGTGTCAGGTGTGGCTGGCACAGCTCAACAATCTGCTGTAGGAGGTTTCTGTCCACCCCATAGTGCTCCACTATCTCCAGCTCATGTAGCCCCTGGTAGGTTACCCTGGGTCTGTACAGTCTTCTCTGTCTCCTCACTGAGGGTTGTTCGGCAGCATTCACATCCTCACCACCATCAGCCTCCTGCACATGTTGGTCTATGTTGCCTGCTGCAGCCCTTCTCATTTCATTGGATTGTTTCGTAAAATTTCCCCGCATATATACACCGGTGGTGTAGAGTGTGGAAAAAACCCATGGGTATGGTGCTTGCTCACTTTATCGTAGTGTTCTGGGCCAGTCTGGGCCTGTAATCTGCTGATTGTGATAATTATCACCTGTTTGCCCAGCTTGTTCACCTTGACTACTCTCCTACTGCTGTTGTCCCTCCCAATTGCACTAGGCAGGTATAGACACACCCCTAGCTTAGGCGTGCTAAGGCAGGAGCAATCCCAAGACACAGGGCTCCAATGTACGTACAGTATGCCTGACACCCCCCCCCCCATGCTTTCACCTATATTTGAGTCCTGCACCCGGCTATCTATACACATACACTCTTGGGATCTGCATCACACCCTGGGGATAAATGGGATTCACTATTTTCCACCTCGTTTGCATAGCATTGTCTTCTAATGCATAGTTACATGACCCATACTGAGCCTCCAAAAAAATAACCACTGCTTACTGTCGAGCAGATCCACACACAACTGGTTAAAAGTGCCTTACTATCACTGTAATCGATGTCCCTTGTTCTTCCCAGCAACAAAATAACCGGTCTCTACATGCCTCGAACCCGGGACCCTGAACACCAAAGACGATGTGCTTTACTACTAAGCCATGGCAGATATACACACATCTGAGGTTATCACGTACAGATCATCTAGCACAGGCATTCAACAGTATAGGACATGTATTCCATCATGTAGATGTATGTGTGTTAATGTCTACACACACACACACACACACACACACATATATATATATATATATATATATATACATATACACACACATACGTAGATATAGAATATATATCACAACAGCGGACCACGTGACACCAAAGCATTAGAGAAGAATGAAAAGGAAACCACAGGCGCTTCCTGCATTATGTACTGGTGTTACTATCAAGGCAAGTGTGTTTCTGTGCGTCACACGGGTTCAGACTGCATTAAGGGTAAGACTAGGGCTGCTGACATTTACTTACCAGACCTATTGGTGAATGTATGTGTATGTCTTGCCAACCCAGTCTCTTGGGCGATTGTGACATTTATGGACACTATATAGGAAAACAACAAAACAAGCTCCTCAACACATCCTGGAGCTAGCCACTCACAGATACCAACACATAGGATATGACTGTCAAACACACACACCTGTCATGCCCTGGAATAAAACACCTACCTGTCTATTCTATCACACTACAGCATTATGCAGTTACAGAACGCACTACCGAGATTACTGGGACACAGCACTTTCAGAGACGTACTTCAAGGTGGGTGACATCATCAGCAATGGAAAAGATGCCGATAGGGATTGGATGGAGTGTGAGCAGTTTAAAAGCATTATTCTGTCCCCGGGCAGAAGGAAACGCACACACACATACACACAGTTGGCATGGCTGAGATTAGAACAGATACCTAATTACCTTATCACACTACAGCATTACACAGTTAGAGAATGCTTTACCGAGATTACTGGGGCACAGCAGTCCCAGAAGCATACTTCTAGGTGGGTGACATCATCAGCAATGGAAAAGACGGTGATAGGGATTGTATGGAGTGTGAGCAGTCTAAAAGCATATTACTGTCCCCAGGCAGACGGACACACACACACTTGGCATGGCTGGGATTAGAACACAGACCTAACTACCTTATCACACTACAGCATTACGCAGTTACAGAATGTGCTACCGAGATTACTGGAACACAGCACTCCCAGATGTGTACTTCTAGGTGGGTGACATCATCAGCAATGGAAAAGATGGAGATAGGGATTGTATGGAGTGTGAGCAGTCTAAAAGCATATTACTGTCCCCAGGCAGACGGACACACACACTTGGCATGGCTGGGATTAGAACACAGACCTAACTACCCTATCACACTACAGCATTATGCAGTTACAGAACGCACTACCGAGATTACTGGGACACAGTATTCCCAGAGGCATAGTTCTAGGTGGGTGACATCATCAGCAATGGAAAAGACGCCGATAGGGATTGTATGGAGTGTGAGCAGTCTAAAAGAATTATTCTGTCCCCAGGCAGAAGGAAACGCGCACACACACACACACACACACACACACACACACACACACACACACACACACACACACACACACACACACACACACACTTGGCATGGCTAGGATTAGAACACAGACCTAACTACTTTATCACACTACAGCATTACGCAGTTAGAGAACACTCTACCGAGATTACTGGGACACAGCAGTCTCAGAAGCGTACTTCTAGGTGGGTGACATCATCAGCAATGGAAAAGATGGCGATAGGGATTGTATGGAGTGTGAGCAGTCTAAAAGCATATTACTGTCCCCAGGCAGACGGACACACACTTGGCATGGATGGGATTAGAATTCAGACCTAACTACCTTATCACACTACAGCATTACGCAGTTACAGAACATGCTAGCAAAATTACTAGGACACAGCACTCCCAGAGGCGTACTTCTAGGTGGGTGACATTATCAGCAATGGAAAAGATGGCGATAGGGATTGTATGGAGTGTGAGCAGTCTAAAAGCATATTACTGTCCCCAGACAGATGGACACACACTTGGCATGACTGGGATTAGAACACAGACCTAACTACCTTATCACACTACAGCATTACGCAGTTACAGAACGCGCTACTGAGATTAATGGGACACAGCACTCCCAGAGGCATACTTCTAGGTGGGTGACCGTCAGTAATGGAAAAGACACCGATAGGGATTGTATGGAGTGTGAGCAGTCTAAAAGCATTATTCTGTCCCCAGCCAGAAGGAAACGCACGCACACACACACGCAGTTGGCATGGCTGAGATTAGAACACAGACCTAACTACCTAATCACAATACAGCATTACGCAGTTAGAGAATGTGCTACCGAGATTACTGGGACACAACAGTCCCAGAAGCGTACTTCTAGGTGGGTGACATTATCAGCAATGGAAAAGACAGCGATAGGGATTGTATGGAGTGTGAGCAGTCTAAAAGCATATTACAATCCCCAGGCAGATGGACACACACACACACTTGGCATGGCTGGGATTAGAACACAGACCTAACTACCTTATCACACTACAGCATTAAGCAGTTATGGAATGCGCTACCGAGATTACTGGGACACAGCATTCCCAGAGGCGTACTTCTAGGTGGGTGACATCATCAGCAATGGAAAAGATGGCAATAGGGATTGTATGGAGTGTGAGCAGTCTAAAAGCATATTACTGTCCCCAGGCGGACGGACACACACACACACACATACACACTTGGCATGGCTGGGATTAGAACACAGACCTAACTACATTATCACACTACAGCATTACACAGTTACAGAATGCACTACCAAGATTACTGGGACACAGCACTCCCAGAGGCATACTTCTAGGTGGGTGACATCATCAGCAATGGAAAAGACGCAGATGGGGATTGTATGGAGTGTGAGCATTCTAAAAGCATTATTCTGTCCCCACCCAGAAGGAAATGCACACAAACAGTTGGCATGGCTGAGATTAGAACACAAACCTAACTACCTTATCACACTACAGCATTACGCAGTTAGAGAACGCGCTACCAAGATTACTGGGCCACAGCAGTCCCAGAAGCGTACTTCTAGGTGGGTGACATTATCAGCAATGGAAAAGACGGCGATAGGGATTGTATGGAGTGTGAGCAGTCTAAAAGCATATTACTGTCCCCAGGCAGACAGACACACACACACACTTGGCATGGCTGGGATTAGAACACAGACCTAACTACCTTATCACACTACAGCATTACACAGTTTCAGAACGCGCTACCGAGATTACTGGGACACAGCACTCCCAGAGGCGTACTTCTAGGTGGGTGACATCATCAGCAATGGAAAAGGTGGCGATAGGGATTGTATGGAGTGTGAGCAGTCTAAAAGCATATTACTGTCCCCAGCCAGACGGACACACACACACACACACACACACACACACACACACACACACACACACTTGGCATGGCTGGGATTAGAACACAGACCTAACTACCTTATCACACTACAGCATTAAGCAGTTACAGAACGCGCTACCGAGATTACTGGGACACAGCACTCCCAGAGGCGTACTTCTAGGTGGGTGACATCATCAGCAATGGAAAAGGTGGTGATTGGGATTGTATGGAGTGTGAGCAGTCTAAAAGCATATTACTGTCCCCAGGCAGACGGACACACACTTGGCATGGCTGGGATTAGAACACAGACCTAGCTACCTTATCACACTACAGCATTACGCAGTTACAGAATGCGCTACCGAGATTACTGAGACACAGCACTCCCAGAGGCATACTTCTAGGTGGGTGACATCATCAGCAATGGAAAAGACGCCGATAGGGATTGTATGTAATGTGAGCGGTCTAAAAGCATATTACTGTCCCCAGGCAGACGGAGACAAACACACGCCAGTGGTGTGATCAGGACAACTGCCTGTCTATGGACCATTATTACAATACTACATAGGTATGAGCCGTGCCACAGACACCACACCTCTCAAGACTGTCAATATAACCTTCTAGGAATGCGGACATCAACATGGATGCTGGCAGTTATGATCTACATACCTGTGAACCAGTGTATTCAATTTAGGAATCCATCCTGAAGTGGGGTATGGCCATCTGTTGCCTGGACGACCACTATTGCTATACAGGGTTACAATGGCCATGCCCATACACATAGAGGCACATAACCAACACAAGGTGTCAGTGGGCATGCTCACACAATTAGTAGCACACGGCCATTTGGAATGCACTATGTGCCCATCTACACAACGTCATACTGGGCATGCTCACACACTTAGTAGCAAAGGGCTATTTTGTATGCACTCTGATTCTAAACACGGAAGGGCACAGTGGTGTCGATAGTTGCCATTGTTAGCATGAATGCTGCACTACATATATCTGACACCGGTCTTCTACAAAACGTCTGCTGCTGTCCATCACCTTAGATGTACCAATCTAAACCTGGCACACTAATACCACCCATAGTGATGTCCTGCCAGGAATGGCTACTTCGCCCATATAGTGCCATTCATAGACGAATGTCCTGAGACCAGGTTAACACCCTAACACCTAGAGGACAATTGCATTGTATGTGTATGCTAAACAGTGCTAGATGTGTAGCATTCATAATCACAGCTGCCCAATGTAGATCCAACAATGGGGAATACTGACATCTGTGCAGTGAGTAACACCTGGCTGAAGGCTCAGTTGTGCACAATAGCACTACCACCGTATACCTTGGATACAGGCATGTGGGCCATAACACCGTTACAGACAGCTCCAGGTGGTGGTGTCCCCACGTACATGAAGGCCACTCACATATACTGACTAGTACACTCTCAAAAGGCATCACAGATGTGTCAGGTGCAGATCAGAGTGTCAAAAGCCGCATTCTAGGATGTAGCTCTCAGACATCACCATGTCCTTGGACCAGCAACACACATCCATACATGTGGTAGAACATATATTAGTACACCATGTGACCCATGACCAGTGGACTGTACCTAGCTCTACAGCAACTGTGCAGACTACCCATGTACTGACACAGTTGCATTATGTGTTATGCAATGCAATGATACCACTGTTCATAACCAGGTCAGCTGTACACATAACAGGGGCCCTGGGTCATATACAGCTGTAACAGATGACTGTTGCTGTACACCAGTAAACACTCTCATGTTTGGATATGACATACATGTACCTGCCGTGGATATGTACATGCCCCACACACACATAACACATATTTACATAGCATAGCTGTTGCTGTCCTTCGTGCAGACAGGTGGCTCCAGCAATTATGCACATGCACATGGAAGGTAGGTCCATGGCTGTTGAATGCTAACAGTACATAATATGTGATATCAGTGTTGACTGAGTTAACATTCCCTCTGTACTGGTTACCCATGACAACTATCATATCATGCAACAGTCCATGTGTCATGTATGTTATCACACATGTCCACCAATTGCAATGCCTACAAACATGGCTCAATGACAGGAATGTAGGACCTACACACATGTACATGTAGTGGTGTGCGTTCAGCTACCATGCGTGTGCAGTATCTGATGTTTGCAGGTGATCTGTGTCTTACTACAACATGCAGTTGCAATCCAGCCCCATCATTGCCAACTGTATATGGTGAAATACTGACAGTACGGTAAGATGTACATCAGGTATGGACGGATGTGAGGACATAAAGTGGTGGGCCATCTTTGCAGATGGATGTTTGCTGAAGACAGCTCACAGGTGTGTCACAAGCCATCGTACCATAATATGTGCAAACACTAAGCTATGTTTCTGTTAATTGAAGGGGAAGACTTACAACCTACATGGCAGTCAGGGTGTCACTGACAGTAAATCACTTGACACCTGTAACACTTAAGACTTCCTGTGTGCATATATCAGCACAATTGCCAGAGGTAGTGTCAGTACACATTGTAATGTGGGCAATATTGCTGCACGTCTGTCATACATATCATAAGATAGCAGATGTTTGATTCACAGTACTGCCACGTGTGTTTGCTTGTGTGTCCATATATGCCACGTATGGTGGGGAATACATCCCAATTGTTACTCACACCCCTGTACACTGTTGTAGAGATCTGTACATACTGCAGTGTAGAAAGCAAGACATAGGCAGGGATGGGGTGTGTATCATACACATGTGAGCTATCTGTATGTGCATAACATAGGTGCATTCAATTGTAGACTCCACAGTGTGTGTGTGTGTGTGTGTGTGTGTGTGTGTGTGTGTGTGTGTGTGTGTGTGTGTGTGTGTATGTATGTATGGCTGTCTGGTCCATGGAGTGAGGATGTATGTTACTATAGTGAAAAGATAGGACCCCTAACCCCTCCAGGTGATGCAATCTACTACCCTGTTGATGCCGTCGATCTTGGGCATTACTGACTACCTGTACATGTTCATTCTCTGTGTCCCGTCATGTGGGTGCACAGTACTGTAATGGTGATTACCACATAGGCAGGGGTCCTCATCTCAACACTATCAAGTGTGTGTGTGTGTGTGTGTGTGTGTGTGTGTGTGTGTGTGTGTGTGAGTGTGTTACAGTGTCGTTGACCCTGTGAGTACAGGCGTGTTACTCTGTGTCTGAATACATGTGTGCGAATACCTGTGTGTGTGTGTGTGTGTGTGTGTGTGTGTGTGTGTGTGTGTGTGTGTGTGTGTGTGTGTGTGTGTGTGTGTGTGTGTGTGTGTGTGTGTGTATAGTTGTGTGTTCTCATCCTGTAATGTGAATGTGTATTACTGCTACACAGTGAGGCCTCAAGCTATCAACTGGCCTCTACCCTTGTCATCAGCTAGACCGCTATGTAAACTCCCCGCCCCATGTAACTGTACCTGTGATGTCACCGGGTATGGATGTCATGTCTCTGGTCACTGTAGCTTAGTACACAGCTCCCATGCTCCTGGATCAGTAGATGTGTAGACATCTTTGGAATGTCAGCCTTCCTAACAGTGAAGTTGAAGCTACGAATAGCATGCTGGTATTGACATACATACCTGTAAGTAGTCCACATTTACACATGGGAAACTGCAAAGACTGGCACTCAATGGCACATGCAATTAGACCTGAAGGAGGGAGGCAGGACATCATTACCAATATGCTGTTACTGTTGTTACCAAGACACATACTGTGAACAGAAAATAATGCATTCTAAACCTGTACTACATGGTATGTCTTCTGTGTGTCAAGAGTACACAACAATTGTAATCTACACTTATCTCCCTATTCTGCTCACCCTGTGCATCAGACCATATGAGCATGTTCATGAACCGATGGTGTAGATGACAGGGATGTGGCACAGGCATCATCATATGCACAGGGTGATAATGTTTGCCAGGGGCCTAGGCTGCACCAGTGGATGACATCATGTGTGTGGGTTAGGGCCTGTGATCTAATTGGCCATGTGTGGTTGTTATGCATGTGAGTGTTGCAGTGCCCTACAGATGTTTCTGGTGTGTGCGTGTATGTGTGCACACAGTTCTGCCATGTACAGACCAGGTTTTACAGCTCACGGTGTCTGGCCACAGCCATGTGACCTGTGCCTGCCAGGGGTTGTACGGGCACTACCAGGCAGAGGTGCAGATTGGGTACTGCCCGATGACACATGTCCACTGGAACAGTGTTCCCAATGGGACCGTCCAGGGCCACGTCCACGTGGCCTGCTGTGTCTTGGTGTGGATAGTACAGCACCAGCTGCACTGTTGCTACTGCCACTATGGGAGCGGGCATGTGAGGTAGCTCATTCACCTAGACCTGCACCAGGTGATGTATCTGGCCTACGTCCACGTGCCTTATGCCTCACTCCTACCAGATGTTCCAGCACTGACAGCTCACTCTCGCGAATTGTCATGCCACGGTCAAGGATTCCAACATTTCACCCAATCGTCTGCCCAAAACCTCGGCAATCTGCTGTTGAGCATTTACCAATGCCTGGATGTTGTCATTTAAAGAACTGATAGCAGCCCTCTGAAGCCTCTGCCCTTCTCTGTTCTGCCATTCAGCATATGCTTGTGCCGCTATTACAGTCTGAAACATGCGTCTGTTGACACCAGCTGCTGCGCTCTGTCCTGCAGGGGCATGTCAGCCAGAGGTCCTCCTACGAGCAGCACTGGCCACATGCCTGTGTGGCCCATTTCCAGTCATTTGACTGACACCATGGTGTGAATACATACCTTTTGTAGCCACCACACATTCCTGTTCCAAGCTTTCCTCTACGGCCACTGGTGATGGGGTATGTGTTGGCATGAGATCTGTATGCAGGGATGACGGTGATATAGGTGAAATGGAAACCAATGGCACAGATGCAGGCCCTGACAACCCTGCCTGTGCATCAAGCATATGTTCATTATCACTACTAGAGTCTGTGGGGACACTAACATCAGATGGACCGCAGGAGGGTAATGCACCTACATCACATGTGAAGGCAAACAAAGACTCTACATTACAATACAGTCACACACACACACACACACACACACACACACACACACACACACACACACACACACACACACACACACCATGCATGTGATTTGACAGAAGGCATGCAACATGCATGTGATACAGCAGACGGCATGCAACTCAGACAATAATAGTGGTAGCTATACATTCCTGGGTTGCACACAACAGCAAGCATGTGTCATAGCAGAAGCCATGCATTTCACACAACCATGGTAGTAAGCATGCATCCCTGTGTTACACCATGTGGACCAGCACAGGTTAACAGTACACATGGCTGATATATAGCATATGACCTTGACATTAACATATAGTATGACATGTAATCTGCTGACGTGTGCATTGACATGCATACATGTTTGACGCAATGGTGTCCTGTCACATGTACAGTGGTGTAATGGTGTCACATTGCAGTGTTGTCTGTCCGCCCTACAGATAAAATGCACTTTTAGCAGATGTGCATGACCATTGAAGGGTATTATGAAGCATCTATATTGCTATACAGTCTGAAGTACAGACACAGTGTTATTGCATGGAATCATGAGGCGACTCTATTGCTATACAGTGTGGATTACACACACAGTGCATTGCCATGACTGTGTGCATACACAATACATATATACTGTGGAATGTGACCCACGTCACTGAGATGTATACACAGTAAACCATGATGTGTAATGTGTGCCACAGGTCACCGAAGGACATATGGATGACACCCCTGCACATCTGCAAACATATTTTAGCTGCCTGGCAACTATGTCCACACATGGCAGACTTCTCAATACACCATGTCCCACATGACATTTGTGTACCACACACACGAGGTGCATGGCTGACAGTGATGTCCAACAGCAGCAAGGGAAATGTACTGTATCTGTGGCCTGATGTGCTTGTCTGTGTATGTATGTGGATGCTGTACAGGTGACTACTGTCATGCTATGACACAGTCATTATGTTCAACACGTCTTATGTGGTCAAATGAAGTTACACCTCCACAAGCTGTGCACAGGCTTGTAGATTGTCCAGTGTTCCACATCTGCAGTATAACCACTCAACAAAGGCTACAGTTGGACCATGTGTAGCCAATGTACAACAGGGTGTACACACAAACACATCACATCTACTGTGTGTTGCTACATGTCTCTGGCCATCCTCCATGGCCATGTGTGAACATGTGTTGGCCAAACGGTTGTGATGGCTGTCTATCTCACATGTCTGTGTTGTTCCATATGGCATACACCCATAGATGTCATATACTCCACTGTCCACAGGGTTATGCAGACAAAGGGTTGTATGTTTGGTATGTGGGGTATGTTTTATGGGATAGTGAGACAATGTTGCAGCCGGACCGCTACATGTCATAGACATGTCAGACGACATATCACAATGTGTGCACTCATAACAGGGGCATAATCCACAATGGTGAATCCTGTGGGCTGCCCATACTCCAGCTCACTGTGTAGTACTGTTTGTGTACCCCACATGTGTAGCTCTGATGTACAGTACATGTTCCTACATTGAACAACACCTCCACCGTTGTATGCACAGCTGTCCACACATCTGGCAATGACAGTTTCTGAGGTTTCATGTTGGTGTTTCACTTAGTTTGTAAGTATTGCACATGGGTAGCCAGTGTGATGGATTAAAGATATGACCTGTATATTGTGACCGGACCATACATTATGTGTACATGTGTTAACTGGCCACATGGTGAATAGATCTGTGCATTAACATGCCTGGTACTTATAACTGTCTCACCTGCAATGGCCTGCTGTCTCTGCGGAATGCCAGAGGTACCTATATAGGGGTGACACAGCAGTATGATCATTATCCACGCCTGTATGATAGCTATAGGGTGCAATGTGCATGTTAACACATTCGTCAGTACAATAAGATATACTATGGAGTATGCACATGTGTGCATACGCAGATTAGCATACTATAGTATGTGGCATGTGTGTATACATGCCTTGCATATGATGTTACATTACATATTGTACAGTGACACATGCAACTATATGGGATATAATAGTTATATGTGCAGTAGTGACTTACCAGGCAACTCCAGGCTTGGTGGTTGAGGGACACCCACCTCCACGATGGCAGCTAAGGTTTGTGGATGCTGTTCTGATGGTGTCCCCAGGTTGGCCAGTAGCTCCTTGGTACATGTGAGTGGGGGCTGGGTTGGTGGCCCACCACCTGTTGCACCTTGTTCCCTGGCGATTGCATCCGCATGCTGTTTCGCACGTCTGATCAGGTCCGTGCAGGTATGTGCGGTTATGGCCACACACATCATTACCCCCTGCAAAGTTCCTGCCACAGGTTATCATGCTGCTGTGCATGCTGTGGCACATGGCTAAACAAGACATCATAGTTGTCTTGGAGGTAAGGTATAAGGGCCTCATCCTTCAAGTGAGTATAGGCTGGGAGCCTTGCTCGTGGCATATCTGGAAGACATAATGATGGAGACAGGTCACAGTATCTCAGAGATGCGCAGAGATACAGCTGTACATACATGTGTATCACATGTATTACATATAAACAGTTGTCTTTGCAAATCTTCATGACACTGACACCAGTGGCATGTTTGTGTCACACACATGTGACACCCAATGGGGATTGGATATTATCACCATATATGTGTGTCACCTAATTACATTGCTCATACTCCATATGGATGCTGTCTTGATGTAGGCATGTCTGTTTGCTTGTACTGGTGTTCTTACCTATCAGCACATGCCTGGATGTGTCCACATTAATGCTGTTGACCTTGATGCTGTGTATATGTCACATATCAACACATACACTGCCTTAACGGACATGACCTGTGACAATGCAGACATGCACACGGAAGCCTTTACATGCATGTGTTTTGCCATTTACATCTACACGGCACTGTACAGCAGTTCAACATCCTGCCACGTATCGCCTATGTTGCACATGTGATACACATGGGACACTGGCTAGCCGGATGGTATTTGCAGGGATGGTTATCAACTATAGCATGTATGGCCAAGATCATGTAGTAGTCTGTATGCCCTGGGCCATGTATGAACGTAAGATGTAAGGTTACCTAGCTATAGCTGACAGCCATGTTTCTGGCGCCAGGTGAAGCAGTGCCACATAACTGATCCAGATGGTTAATGATACATCTACCATGCGGTCATCACACCATGTCTGACAGAGGTGAAATTTGCAGCTTTGCTGGACAGGGTTGCATAGTATGGCAAGAGTATGTAACGTGTATGGCACAAGGATCTGTCCAGCATGTGGTGATCCTTGTACTAGGAAAGTGGATGTCCATGACATATGTATTTCAGATCAGGATATGTACATGTAGCATGTCCAACATCACAGTGTTGGACATGTCTTTATGCAGGGTAGGCATCATGCTACATAGTGGAGATGAGGATTGTGACGGCTGGTGTTGCCCATCCAAACATGGGCAATACCCCTTAAAGGTGATATGTGATATGATATTGGTCACTTGAGTGATGAGTACGGCTGCACAATGATCTCTATGTTCATGGATGGCACCCTGTCATGACTAGGGTTGCCTCTTATGACTATCTAATAGGCTTGCTGATGTCACTAGCTCAGGGAGGTAAACTGCACAGCACCATCCCTTACACACAGTGTCCATTATGTTGACCACTGCCTAGGTGGTAGTTCATGGGTACAGGGTTATTAACCTAGTGGTGACAATGCAATATGCAGCTGTCAGATTGTGCACATATGTCACACACCTCACCCACAAAGCTCATTCTGTAGGTTGTCCACAACACTGAGTCAGCTATTGCTCCTAGGTCATAGCCATTTACATACTTACACAGGCAGATGCCTCCCATTTGTCTGTGTGGTATGGGCTACAATGAGGGGGAGAACAACAAATTAACCCAGTTTTAATGTAGCTGCCACTGGTGTGATATGCACATATTACTCAGACACCTTTTGTAGTGTTTGGTTCTGTCAACAGTCCACAAGCAGAACAATCCTGTGACATACATACAAAGGTACATCTAGTATACTGAGTGTAGGTGGAACACAGTATGGGTGATGATGTCTTATGACCTGTCACAGGTATGATATGCAGTGTGAAATCATCCGTACTGTCATCTACATCTGTACTGCTAACAGCATATACGTTGATTAAGGTTCATGGACTTTCAGACCAGACTCAGCAGGGTGGTAGTGCAGTGCCTCCCATTATGAGTGGTGTCTCCACTTTGTGGGTTGTGATAACTGTTGGTGTGCACCATTCAGTGTTTTCACAGACTGACATGAAGCTATGTTTTACATGATGTGTATGTGTAGAGTAAACTGTTTTGCCATATGTGTATGATACAACCAGGGATGTGGACAGGTCCCATGCAGCCTGAGTGCACCTTGTACCATCATAGTTATGGTTACAGGGGCTCTGTAGTGTTCATGGATATGTGATTGTGTACCTGTTGGGGGGCAGTGTGTTATGTTATCCGACACCCTATCTGTATTGCTTATTCATGCCCAGCACTTGTTCAGAACATGTAAGCACTTCATGAGCTACTAATTACTATAGCACTCAATCCTCCTCATTACCTACAGGTAAACACTGTACTTACATTTCCCGCTTGCTTAGAGTAAAACAGCTCTTGTACACACTTTCCTCACATATCTAGTGGGAAATAGTTAAATATTCAGGCATCTTCAAGTGTCCATTCCCAGTGTCATTGCCTGTCTATATGATGAATATGGGCATCATGAGGCAATACAGAAATTGTCTCATGTACACAGTCAATACTCCCCTCCTAACATACAACACTACAACCTGTGGGAGATGCACATATCTAGCCATGCTGGAGGGAAAGCTCTCTCCAACCCATACTGAACCTGACAATCATGTGGGGATGTTAAACATTTACACCACACTCATCACATAGTCTCACTAGATCTCCACCACTACAGACCACACATAGTAAGACTACAACATTTATGGAGCCTCTCAATACTACTCTGTCTAGGCAACAGAGAACTCCAAAGCAGAAATGCAGGCAGCCCCCATCACCCAACACAACACCAATTACTTAAAGCCCACAGACTCAGTCTGCCCATCAACCACAACCAGTAGGGTGATACAATGTACCCAACACACTAGTCATAGGTGACTCTATAGGCGGTCACACTGATGTCCCACTCAGCAGGCTACACAAGGTGATAATTACTGTCAGCTACCTGTCGGATAACAGGATCCACAACATAACCTATGCACTCAGTTCACTCCTCAACATGTCCAATATGACTGTGTCATTCTCCATGTTAGTGTGAATGCCCTGAGATGTACCTTCCTGGACTACATGTAAAGAGACATGGAATAGCTCTCCAATCTTGTAGCTCAGGCAGGTATCGCCCTAGCCCTGAGAAGCATTCGGCCTTCATCCAGACTGATAACGTAGTACAAGGACTGAATTATTTACTTCAACAATTGGCTATGCTTCTGATGTCATTCCAAGGGTATCCAGTATCTGTCTGCTTTGAATGACATGGTCGACAGAACACGATGCTTTGGCACAGGTGGCCTCTACCTGTCAGCCCTGGGATTATGGATAATGGCTAAGGCTCTTGCTGCTCCTATAGTGCCTGTTTTAGGCACGGTTCAAATAACATATTCACCACCATAACAGAACAGGCAAGCAAAACCTGAGGGCAATGCTACTCAGTGCTTGACATCTTCATCTCAAACGCACTCACCCGAGGCACTCCTTGTAATGTACCACTTCAATATCTGTGCAGTGACTGGGATCTGCTTCTAGGCTCCTGAGAGCACCCCTGCACTACCAGGCTATTACTCATACCACACCTTTCAGTCACGTAACCAGGACCGGAACACCCACGGCAGAGGTGTGTCCATATTTCCCAAGGATATCCACACCTCCAGGCTGGTTGCTTAGCACAATGCATCAGAGGTAATCCAAGTGCAACTAACTCTGGCCATAACTGCTATACAGATTGTAGCTTGCTACAGATTCCACACCATACCCCACGTTTAACGGTCCTCACTTCTTGGTGTACTGGAAAGTAGGGTTCAAACAGAAACTACTGATGTGCGACTGACACTACCCCACCATTAACTGGGATAAACAAGACTAGACGAAAAACAGCTAATGCCACATGCTATGTAGTCTTGAGAAACCGGTAACTCACTCTCCAAAAATAGTAACCAAGGTACCAATAGTTCACTTCAAAAGAAACGATAGCAGCAGCACTCTGATGGTTAAAATCCACAATTTAATATAAAACACGGCACATATACACAAAGCAGTTTAGCGCTTTCACCTGTACACAATGCAGGCTTCATCAGAACTGACTTTCATCTTTGATTTAGCCCAATTTAAATTACTTTTTTGGTGCCAAAAACAGAGCTCACAATTTTAAAGACACACTGCACCAATAAACCTATCTAATTAAATATACTACTACCTAATGCATAATTCATAAACACTAATCTATTCATTGACTATAATACAATAAACCTCATGAAATAAAAATAATATTATTAAATAAAAATAATATTATTAAAAAATAAATATATAAATTAATAACATAAAAATGCATATCAGAGTAATTCCAAAACAAAATATATATGTATATATATAATTAAAATGTATTTCAACAATATTTATTTGTTCATAAATATATCTTAATGTGTTTTAGAATGTTATTAAAAATGTTATCAAATTTTTTATTAAAATGTCTTACATGAGTAAAGGTTTAATTGAAATATAATCATTCAGGCCAGGATTGGTAGAGGCATCCGTAAATACTTGCCACCACATTTCACGGAAAGATAAATACCCTTTACAGTCACCCCCCTCTGGGGTCTAATCTAATAGTATCTATAATACCAAAAGTGAATCGGTGATCCAAACCATACTGGTTTGTATGTCTATAAAAGGCATTCCTGTCATCACCCTTTTTAATGTAATACATATGGTCATAGATACACTTATTAAGCTGCCTCTCAGTCTTTCCAATATAGAAAGCTGAACACTTACCACATAATGCGATATAAACCACAAACTTTGTTTTACAATTTCCTTGTCTAAGTTTAATGTAAGATCTAGAAATATTGTCTAACCTTACTATTTCTTCAGTGTTGATCAAATAACACCAGTTGCAACTACCACATTTCTGTGTATGTGTAGCTATATTTTTTATTAATATTGGTCCCTTCTCCAGAATTCTTTTTATATTGGGACCCATTTTGTTGACAAAATAAGGCCTATTACCAACTATATTGGATACATATGTATCGGCCTGAATTATGTTCTAATTTTTATTTAGTATTTCTTTAACCTTATATATATGTGGTCCATACTCAAGAATACATGCTCTACTTAAATTAATAGATTTAAGGTTACAATTATGTATCACATTGCTATTATAGGAATTTCCATATGTTAAACCTAATAAAGGAATATATACAGTCCCTCATCCCTTCACTACTTGTTTTTTTACCTTATCCATCATTTTTAAATCGTATCCCCTATCCTTGAATAACTTAGTTATATATATTACTGCCTCCAACATATTAACATATGACGATGTCATTCTTATTGCCCAAACTAATTGTCCCTTAAATATATTTCTCATCAAACTTTTGGGGTGATTACTAGAAAATTCAAGGTAACTATTAGAGAAGGTGGACTTCCTATAAACTTGAGATGAAAACTGAGTATTATCTTTGTAAATGAAGGTATCTAAATAGGGGAAACCTATCTGACTGTGAGAACAAGTAAATTTAAGAAATGTACTACTAGAATTAATGTAATTCAAAAATTGATCCAGACTCTTTTCACTACTTTCCCATAAAATGTAGATGTCATCCAGGAAACGAGAATAGTATTTGATATTTTTGAAATATTCACTTTGAAAGATAATCAATTCTTCCCAGTCAAGCATGACCAGGTTAGCAAACACCAGGGCGCAGGCTGCCCCCATTGCTACACCCCTTTTCTGTCTGAAAATTTCACCCTCAAAATAAATATAATTGTGTTCAAGCACTATACTCATCATCTCCATGATGAGACAAATTTTGTCCCATTCATAATCAGCATACTTCCTCATACTTCTAACAAATGCTTCTAGACCTTCTTCTTTCGGAATACAAGAATAAAGGTCAATTACATCAATAGTAACAAATCTTACACTTTCATTAAAGGCCTCAATAGGAAATTGGGACAAAAACTCCCAAGAGTCTTTCACCAAATGGGGGATTTTTTTATATATCGATTTCAACATAATATCAATAGTCACCCCCAACGGAAAGGTTTTAGATCTACTGCCAGAGACAATAGGTCTAAACGGCGGATCATCGATACTCTTATGAATCTTAGGTATACCTACTAATGTTGCTATCACTGGATGTTCTACTCTTAGGTAATTATGTGTCCATAGTTATACGTTTATCAATTAAAAATTCTTCAATATGTAAATTAATTCTGTACGGTAAATTCACCTCATTTAATGAAATCACTTCATAATTGTCAGTAGAATGTAATATATCTGAAATCTTAGAAGAGTAAGCCAACTGATCGTACAAAACAATGCCCCCTCCTTTATCAGGCTTCATTACGCGAATTGTTCTATCATTCCTTAACTCATTTAGAATTGTCTCCTCATCTTCAGATAGATTACTTTTAATTTTTTTACCTCTGAGTGTGTTATTCAACTGATACAATTGTTTAATTACAGACTTCTCAAATACTGCTATAGTTGTATGGTTGACTGGCATAAAAGTACTCTTCTTTTTCAAAATGCTAGGACCATTTTGAATATTTTGTCCATTCCCTTCCTTATTGTTAAACATAACGGCTAAATTTAATTTTCTAGTATATAGCTTAACTTGACTGATATTGTCAACCAATTTGAAGTTAGTAATAGGAATATATTTTAATCCCTTAGAAAACAGGTTGAAATGGGATATACTTAATTCTACATCAGTATAGTTATAAATATTAAATTGTTTATAACTATTAATAACTCCTACAGTGGTAATATCTGTTTGAATATCTACCATTTCTTCATCTCTCACGTATTCGTGATCTATATTCTCATTTGCCATTGATTTTCCATTCTTTGCCATTAGTGTCATTGGGATTTTTTCCAATTCCCTCCCCATTTCCAGTCTCTTGTCCTGCCTGTCTGTTTGTTCTTCCAAAAATGTGAATTCCTATCCTTCTGATTAATTTCATCTTTCTTTTCATAATAATTACCATCGTATCCTTCCTGAGTGTTATAACTCCATCGATAGGCAGTCCCACTATTGTATTGTTGAATATCCCTCTTCATTTTAATACTTTTCCTCTCAAAAGCTTTTTTAGCATTAGATTCAGCCACATTAAATTGTTTTGTATATAATCTTTCCCACTGTGTAAATAATAAATCTTTTAAAATCACTTCATTTATTTTTTCAACCTCTTGCATACTCTTAATTAATTTTTAATCATTATATTTAATCAATAATTTCATATATTCTATACCACATTTATCAAAAATAAATTAAATTAATAATATCTTCGTTAATATCAATACCCATAGGGTGCTTAAAAAACCTCAAACCCTTGGGTATAATGTTAGAACTAATACATTTACTCAGATATGCATTGTCCAATTTCAATGAATTAAACAAATTAGGTTTCTTTCCGAAACTGTAAATAATGTCCTTCAACGACCCTTTAGGTACAATATTATCAAATAAATCATTGTGCGCTTTTTTCTGGTCAAATTCACAGTCTTAACTGGGATACCTACTCATGTACCGACACATTAGGCCAACACTTTCTTTGATTCATAGCCTCCAATTGCCTGGATCAACCTATCCACACCACCACCAGGGCCAACAATATCCTAGACCTGGTCATTACCAACATGTGTGACTGGTGTTCCACACCTGGGGTTATCTCCTCGTTGGTCAGATCCGAATGTACACTAATCACCCTTGTTATCCACATCCCAGCACCACACCCTTTACGGAAAACACAGTACAATATTTCTACAAAGCCAACTTCAGGCTTCTTATGACAGCAGTAGTAAACATCATGACTCCCGTGCAGATAGACAACCACTGAATCATACACAACTGCACTTAATTAGCACTTACACGACTTCATGGATCATGCTATCCCAAACAGAGCCATGACGGTACCCACCAGAAAACAGACGCCACTCTGGTGGTCCATTGCCATGGACATAATGTACAACAGAAGGAGGAGACTGTTGCAAAGTAGAGTACAATCCCATATGTGGAGGAGCTCCCTGGTCAGCCTCAGTAAGAATCTGAGATCCCTTATCACATCCTCCAAAGCTAGCTACGTAAACATTACCATGACTAATTCCAGGGACTACGACAAAGTGTTCTAGAGGTATGTCACTACTCTCAATGGCGATACCCACATCTGCTCTGACATACAGCAATTAGGCACAAACATTACAGAACCGACTGATATTGGCAACATCCTGGCAGATAGGTTCAGTGCTAACTTTACACCCCTCTCTCACACCCTAAAGGGCCCATATCTATACAGGAACAATGCAGAGTCCCTGTGATCACAACTACGCAGTTCAAAGCTGCACTCTCTAAAGCCAGGAACACAGCATCCATGTGACCATACAACATCCCAGGCTGCGATTTCCACGAACTTCAGAATGAAATGGCTCCCCACTTGGGCACCATATTCACTAATAGCCATGCATCAGGCATTGTAGCCCCTGAATGGCACACAGCAACAGTTATCACACTCCACATAGGTGGTGCCACAATGGACCAGGGGAACTATTGCCCTATACGCCTGACTAGACTGTTCTACAAGGCTATGGAGCACATCATCATGGATCTCATTCACAGAGACATTGGTGGCCTCCAAACCTTTGATCCCACCCAGTTTGGATTTGTTAGGGCCAGACCATGCCTCCTAAACCTGGTGGAGTCCTTTGAGACAGTTACCAAGGCAGTAGATGAGGGTAAGGAGGTTCACAGAGCCTACCTTGACCTCGCAAAGGCTTTCAACACTGTTCTCCATTCTGGTATTGCCAACATACACATCCACCTGCACATCAACCCCTACGTCATGAGATGTTATGCAAAGTGGCTCACGGACAGAACCCACACAGTGAGGGTAGCATACCCTAGATCCTACTGTAAATCAGTTACAATTGGCGTCCCCCAGTCCTCAGTCATAGGGCCCCTCATGTTCAGTATATGCTTCTCTGAGGTACAGACTAGCACAGAAGGGCTTACCCTGAATAGGTTTGCAGACAACTGCAAACTAGGGGCCATGATTGATTCACCAGCTGATACAGACACCCTCCATAAGGGTGTCACTGGAATGGATACATGGTGTCAATAACATGTCCTCAAGCTGCATGCCAGAAGGTGCATAGACATTCCCTTTGGATTACACCAATCACCCGCAGACTATCACATAGGTGGTAGTCCCCTACATACATAAGACATAATAAGGGATCTTAGAACCCAAGTAGATAGCATCCACTCTGTTGATAACCATATTGCCAAGGTGGTGTGGATATCCTTTTACGTGGCCACCCTAATCTCTAATGGGTTTGTAGCCAGAACAAAGGCAGCCATTGTGCCTCTCTACTCATGACTTATGAAACACATTAAAGGGTACAACACCTCATTTGGGATGTACCTTACGAGACAACAGCAACGGCTTTAAATACCACAACATTACCACACCAAGAGGAATACTGACCTCCGAAGGATGATGTATGCAGCCCAACTACAGAAACCCCAACTGTACTCATTTGCATACCGCACACACAGAGGTGATCTCTGCTGAACATACAAGGCCCATGTCCAAAACAATATTGATGGATATGCTCCACATAAGCAGAAGCCACTGAGAGCCACATGCTCTGGGATATGTACCTAAACACAAAGATGACTAGGACGTGCTGGAGGGATACATTCCTGACCCGGACACTCACCATGCTTTGGAACATGATTCCTATGTACATCAGGCAGGGACCCTCACTAGTACTCTTCAAGAGATACCTTGATAGGTGGATGGGAGACAGACATGTACACCAGGGATCACTGCAGTGACTCTGCTGTACAGAGGCGCAGGAAGCAAATGGCTCTGCTGTTCACAGGCACAGGACACTAACCTAGGGAGGTGCCGCAAGTGAAAACACTGTAGTTAGGCTTACGAATGGACTTGGCCAGACAGCATAGCACCTAACTATGAACCTATGAAGCTATTACATGTCCTTTGTGCATGGATAATTGACTAGCTCTTCCATTTCAATTAGCTATCATGCTGATACACTGTCTGGTGACTACAAGTCATATGTATTATATCAGCCAACTGATACGGGATTATTGCAACCAAACCCTGTAACATCGGTGTCTGTTCCATTGTACGACAGCAACGATTTCACATAGGGCCATTATAGCATGTATCTCACAAGGTATGTTAAGGCTTCTGCAGATGTCATAGAGTGAGTGGATGTTTGTGATGTTATTACAGTCTGTATTGCAATTGTTTCAGGTGTGGGGGAGATGTAGGTGGGTGTACATAGCAGATGAAGGTGTGTAGGAACTGCATTTATACATATTCCATATGTGTGTGAGAGCTCCTTCCCTAATTGAAGACCGATCATTTAGTAGGCTAATACTATGGTTATTGCAGGCTTATTCATTAAGCCATTGTTAATTGGTTCCTGTATAGCATCCAGGTGATGTCGGTCCTTCAACCCCTTCGGAAATACATCGGTATGTAATGAAATGTTGCTACATGAAAGCTGTCTCGTGTATTTCTGTCACAGATATTTGCACTCACTGGAGTTGTGTTGGTGACTGAACCTCTTTGGCTTGGGTTGGCACCTTTTCAAATGGCCATAGTGGGACATTTGCAGGACACACATCGGATTTTAGGGGCCGACACATACCCACGGTCAGTACAAAGTATAGAACTTTACATATATGCCTATATAAAAGCTTATATTCTTGTAGCAGTTTACTTGCTTATCCTGTTTCATGTCCATAGCACATATTTGTAATAGTGTATAGACATATATGCTCTCCATATCCTTTGTTCATAACGTTCAGTCATGGCGGAATGTGTGATTGCTATAGTCTATGTTGTGCACATATTTGAAGACTTCAACTGCTGTATACGGCATACCCATGGATTCAGGAATGCACACACTTCCAACAACCACATTACCGTTCCCAGACTCCCAAACCCCACAATTCCAAACACTCAAACTCGCGACAGTCAAACTCCCGAAACTAACACAAACACAGAACACACACACACACGCTCACACAGACACACTGATACCCATCACATCCAAACAAACCATCCTACACTATGTATGGCCAGGTGGCCATGGCCCCATACACACCCCATGTGTGTGGCTGCACCCCCCCCACACCACACCTACTGTAATAATCTACCTCTGAGATAGCACAAACAGACACACGAAGCAAACCCACACACACACATTACAGTCCCCTGGAAACACACACCACACTCAGAACACACACTTACACACACTACAACAACCAGAAACACACTTAAACACAGTACCTACCTGGACCGCAGCACCAGAAGCACTAAATAAATGTCCCTTAACATCGTGATAATAGTACTCACGGTTCTAGTGTTCCGGTACTGTGGTCTTTCGGTCTTTAAGCCTCGTGATTACACGTGTCGGTGTGTAAAGCATTCGGTATTTGGTAGTATCCTATTTATATGTACCTCCATGGTTGTGTAGTTGTTGTTAACCTATCTATATATTTGCATATATATGTATATCCGTATATATTGACATATATCTCTCTATCACCCTTTCTCTCTTTATATTATATATACATATATATATATATATATATATATATATATATACAGAGAGAGAGAAAACACCTTTCGTTGGGTACATGGAGGTGTATACTATTTCCCAAACTCCGCCCTTTTGTGTTTTAACCTGTCACAATACACACCTGCCATTGATACATCTCAGGTAGCTTAGTGGTAGGTGATTGTGTACATGGTTGTGTGTTCTACTCCTGGCAGTGGTCGTTTTACCTCTCAGAGCAGGCACTATTAGTACAAGGGTAAATACGCACATTTCAGTGGTTCTGGGCAGCTTTGCCCGTGATCTGCACAATATTCAGCAAAGGTTAGACCTGTTTTGCGCATATCCGTGTAGTCATGTTTAAACGACGCTTACCGGCACTTGCCGGCACAAAAACCCACTAACACGTGCTTAAACGTGCTCTAATGACCTGCATCCAACATCCAGTATTCGGGACATCGGAATTACATAACAGCTCTTGCAGGTCGTGGAACCGGGAACATGCACGAGACAGTCAGTGGCTTTACCACCGGGGCATCTGGGATATGTACAAGTGTTATGGTGTTTAGTATGTGGACTGTACTATGGATGTTCCTCCATACTGCAAACAAATGTGTAACTCAGTTAGTTTACATATGGATGATACCTATTAATGGTATGTCCAAGTGATGCTTAATGGATGTGCTCCAGCTATGGGAATCCATGTCACAATGAGCCACACACTGTAATGTGCTACACCTTGCCACAACCATAACTGGAGAGTGCTGGGGTGACAGATACCTGTCATGGGTACTCCCCCATGCTTTGGAACTACATCCCTGATTACATTATATGGAGCCCCTCATTAACACATCAGGGAATCCTTGCAGAGTGGGTGGGGAACAGTGGTTACACCCCAGGGATAACGCAATTGGCTCTGCTCCACAGAGGGACAGTTAGTTAATTAATGGGGTGGCGACAGCAGACACGTTTTGGCTAGGCTTATGAATGGCCTCTGACAATTAGGCATGTACCTACTGATGTACCTAGGAACCTATACATACAGTATCAACACATGCTGTTAGTTTAATTTACTGTTCAGGTGTTGACTTACCTTGTACCAATAGTTGTTGTGTGTGCAATAGTTGAGGGCTGCCTATGTAGGATGCACACGACCACCTATACATGACAATTTACAGGTGGTCGTGTGTGTGTGCCATCCATTTTACTGTGTGTGCAGGTGGAGAAGTGTGTCAGTCTGTAGGGGTGTATGTGCTATATGTTCCCTTTTTGCCAAGGCATGGGCATATTGGGCATGCCTCCATTTGCCTACTGGGGCTGGCACAGGGTGTCCGTGGTCTGAATCCCTCTGTGCCTGTGGTGCCTTTGGCAATTGTGGTGGGCTGTGAGGGCCTTCACCATTATGTCCCTGCTGCAGCTGTTTCCGCAGGATCATATTATGTAGCATGGCACATACTATGAAGATGTGGGCACACGTGCCTGGAGAGTACTGCAAGGCTCCACCAGATATGTCCAAGCAATGGAACTGTGATTTCAGCATCCCAAACACACACTCTATGATGATTCTGGTTTGTGCGTGTGCCTCATTATGGCATTCTTGCATGGGTGTGTGTGCACTTCTAATGAGAGTCATCATCCACGGCTCCAGTGCATAGCCAGCATCCCCCACAAGGTGGCCATATGGGATGTCCCCCTGACAAATACCTGGTACAGCTGTGAGGCATGCCAGATGTGAGAGTCATGCTAGCTTCCAGGGCTGCCAGCACACAGATTCATGATAATGCCCTGGGCATTGCACATGACCTGGCATTTTATGGAGTGGTATCCCTTGTGGTTTATGTAATGCCTACCATGCTCACCGGATGGGACTTGATATGTATGTGCGTGCAGTCTATTGCACTCAGTACCACCGGGTAGTCTGCCACATGGTGGAAGAGGCACATATTGCTGGCCAACTCCTCCTGAGTTCGGGGGAAGTATATATGCTCATTGGCATGTGGTAACATGGCATCCAAGAACTGGTGGAGTACCCTGGATGCTGATGCCTGTGAGATCCCCATGATATCTCCAGTTGGCGTTTGAAAGGTACCTGTGGTTAGTATTCTCAAGCTTACACATACCTTCATGTCCACTGGGATGGGTTCCCCTCTGTTGTTTCTGGCTCTGAGGCATGGCCGGCACAGCTCAACGATTTTCTGTATGATGTCCCTGTCCACCCTGTAACACTCTACTATCTCCAGATCATCTAGCCCCTGGTAGGTTACCTTTGGTCTGAACACTCTTATCCTCCTCCAGGGCCTGAGGTGGTTGTCAGCATCATCCTCCACACCACCTTCAGTCTCCAACACATGCTGATGAATCACAGCTATGGCAGCTCCCAACATGTATATTGTAAAAGTTCCCCGTCTGTTTACACCGATGGTGCAGTGTTTGGGAATACACAAGTGTGTGTGAGGTGCCTTCACACTTTATACTATTGTGCTTTGGAAGCTGATGATGTCATAGGGTGTGTATGTACAATCAGAGCTGCAGAGTATCTTACTTATGTGTTTTACCGCAGGTACTGCTACTGTGGTGCCTTTGGTGTTGAATTACATTTAGCTGCCATGGATCACCTCTTGCCCTTGCCTTCACTTTTCAAAACGATTCCCCTCCCATTGTCAGACATGCATCCAGCAGCTTGCTTTCTTGTTTTGTACTTTCCCAACCCAGGATTGTGTTGCAAAATGTGTTCTGTAGCTGATCTACTGCAGGTTTGCTTTGCTTTGCTGTGACAATTCTCTTTTCTTTGCAATCCGGCACCTCCCCTGTCCTGTTCTGCAGGTTGCTACTAGCAGCCTTGTTAGCTACCGTCAATGGCCCACTGTGAGTTAATAGGTGTTAATTACTCAGTTGTACTCTAATTTACCCTACTGTGGCATTTCCTTATTGTCTTCCCGTAACCTTCCTGTTTTAGCTGTGGTGCACACCGTGCGCAGCCATTTATCGGGTTTCGAGCATGTTGTCATCCACGTACACATGCGCCTTTGGTCACCTTGTGTGCTCTCAGCTAAGTAAGGCTATGGCTACATCTACACCCTTATCCTGCAGCTTTGCTTAGCAATGGGCAACCCAGGTTAGCAATGCTCCAATGTGCTTACAGCTATGGTGGCACACCCCTCCGCTGATGTCATGTATACCTCCAGGCCACTCCTCAGTGTTGTACCTCTGCACCGTGTGGTACATCCTTAGGCCGGCGGGACGTTTGCGATTCAGTATTACTTGCCTCATTTGCATGGCATTGACTACTAATTCATAGTTACCATGCCGAACACTGTCACAGACCCTTAGCAACCCTTGCACCTTGGTTGTGGTGTAACATGCATACCATTGACTATTATGGCGAAATCATGATTTGTGTTACATTGCAATTTTATGACATCTGTATATATTTTCCTTGTGTTCCTGTTTGCACACACATAACCTGCAGTTGTACTTTGCGCTAGTGTGGCCATGACATTAAATGTTATTTTTTATGTGTTGTGCATGTTTTTTTTTATGCCATTGGCTGTATATTTAGCCATTGGCATATGTTAACTTTGTAATACATAAGTTTGGTCCGCTTTCATGGCTCCGATGTTCTGTTTGGAAAAATGTAAACCGTTTTTTTTTTGGTTTACATTTCTGTATGCTTACGCTATGCCTGCACCACTTCATTAATCGCTATGTACTTTCATTTGCATGCTGCACTACTGCGCATGGGGTGATTAGCATACATGAGCCGAGAGCTGTGCAGATCTGGCATATGCTGGTAGTGCACGTGGAATTGGATCGTACCTGAATCGCTCGGCGGGCATATTTGGCATTAGACCGCCTATGCTATGCCTGTGCCTGGCGCAAGCTTCATGAATCCCAGGGCATACTGTATGCTATAATACTTGCATTTATTGTATGATTGCATATATTGGAGCTTTTCTCCCCAGGCCTCTACTGAAAATGGACATATATCCAGTTAGACTAGCCTGGTCAACAAATGTAAAATAAAATAAAATAAAATAAATAAATAAACATAAAACAGCAAATTTTGTAATGTATACCTTTAAAGATGTTTTAGAAAAGTTTTAATTGATGATATAGTGTGATTTGTTGGCTGTGGTCACATGTTTCCTTTTGGCTCCTATTTAAATGTATTGTAATGTGGTATGTACTGTTTTAGCATTGAGGAAGGTTGTTTAACCAACAGCTTTGCTGCATTAAAGGCTGTTTTTCCTGACAGTGGATTTGTGTCTTCATATAGTGACTTCTAGCCATAGCCCATGATATTCCCTTTGCAGGTCATATGGGCATAAAACATAAAAATCGATATATTATGCAGAACTTTTATTGGCCTGGGATTTCCAAAGATGTAACAGGGTACTGCAGGACCTGTGGGCAGTGCCAAAAGGTAGGCAAGGCAGGAGACAAGGTAAAAGCTCCACTGATGCCTTTGCCTGTGATTGAGGAGCCATTTCAGAGGGTAGCTATGGATATTGTGGGGCCTCTGAGTACCCCAAGCTCCACAGGGAAAAGTTATATCTTAGTGGTAGTAGATTACGTTACACGATACCCTGAGGCAGTGGCTTTGTCCTCCATTGAGGCAAAAAAAGTGTCAAATGCTTTGTTAGAGATTTTCAGCAGGGTAGGTTCCCAAAAGAAATACGGACTGAGAGAGGTGCCAATTTCATGTCAGACCTGCTGGCTTGTCTGTAGAAGTACTGTGGGGTGAAGCACCTAAAGACCACCCCCTACCACCCCCAGACTAATGGTCTTCTTGAGAGGTTAAACTCTACACTCAAGTCCATGCTATGGGCATTTGCAGATCAGTTTAAGAGGAAGTGGGACAAATATTTGCCCCATCTGTTGTTTGCTTACAGACAGGTTCCCCAGGAATCTACAAGTTTTTCACCCTTTGAGTTGTTGTATGGGCATCAGGTGAGGGGACCTCTAGATTTAATTTAAGATGAGTGGGAAGATGAGTGTGAATCTCACAAGGAGCCTATTGTGGCATATGTCCTAAACCTCAGGACAAGGCTCAGGGAACTCATGGGCTTGGCCCAGGAGAACCTGGCAGAAGCCCAACAGCAGAAAAAGGGCTGGTATGACAGGAATGCTTGAGCTAGAGAGTATGCTGTAGGGCAGCAGGTAATGATTCTCATTCCTGTCAGACACAACAAGCTGCAGGCAGCCTGGGAAGGACCCTACAAGGTAGTAAGGAAGGTCAGTGATGTTAACTACAAGGTGGAACTGCTAGGCAAGAGGCAGGAGCACAAATTGTACCATGTTAACATGATGAAACCATACCATGATAGGGAGGCCCTTATGATGAGTATTTTTAGTGGATTGCAGGAGGACTCTGAGGGAGATCTGGTGACTGATCTCCTCAGTGAGGCTTGGACTGATACCTCAGTGGAAAGGGTAGCAATATTCCAGCAGATATCTCCTACCCAGGTTTGAGAAATCCAAGCAGTGTTACAGGAGTGTGGGGACATGTTCACTGGGAAACCAGGGTGTACCCACCTGGTGCAGCACCAGGTGGATACAGGACCCCAAATGCCTGTTAGGCAGGCCCCTTATAGGGTGCCTGAGAGAGTCAAACAGACTCTGAGGGAGGAGATACAGGAAATGTTGGAATTAGGGGTAATTCAAGAGGCCAACAGTCCCTGGGCCTCCCCAGTGGTGCAGGTACCAAAGAATGATGGCAGCCCCAGGTTCTGTGTGGACTACAGGAAATTAAATAGTCACAGAGTTAGATGCTTACCCATGCCTAGGACAGATGAAGCCCTATATCAGCTGGGGCTAAGTATCTTACCACCACTGATCTTACCAAGGGTTACTGGCAGGTGCCCTTGACTCCCAGTGCTAGAGAGAGGTCAGCCTTTGTGACTCCTTTTGGCTTGTATAAGTTCACAAAAATGTCCTTTGGGATGTAAATTACCCCAGCCTCTGTCAACAGGGCTCCTGAAGTGATCCCAGGGTAGAACTTACAATTACCCATCCACTCATCAAGATTTCTCTTGAAGAGGGTCATAGAGGAGCTCTGTCGAATATGGATTGGGATTCTATTCCAGAGTGAGGGGAGTCGCTGGGACAGGAATCTATCCCTCCAGCATGTCCTGTTTATTGTTGTACATAGGTTCAAGTCGCTAGAATGAGTGGTTCTGAGGGATCTTGTTTTTTTGAGGTGAAGCATGTCCATTAGTTCAGGGTCTGACATGGCCATATAGGTCAGGCATAGGTCACCTCTGAGCAGACGGTAAGCAACTGAGAAGAGCTGGAGCTTTTTTAGTCGTGCTTCATAGGGTAATTGTTTAAGGCCCTTAATCCTCTTAGTGAGGTACTTCTCTGGTCTTTCTAGTTGTTGCAGGTGTCTAGTGAGGTACATCCCAAATGGGGCATTGTACTCTATTATGGGTCTAATGAGTGAGGAGTAAAGGGGCACAATCACCTCCGTGGATCTGGATGAGAAACCCTTTGTGATAAGGTGTGCCACATAGAAGGATTTCCTGACTGTTTTGGCTATGTGGTTATCAAAGCAGAGCATGCTATCTACTTGGGTACACAGGTCCCTAATTACTTCTTCTGTACTTAGTAGATTCCCATCTATGTGGTAGTTTGTAGGTACTTTGTTTTTCCCAAATGGGATTACTATGCATTTTTTGGCATTTAGCTTGAGGCCGTGACTTTGACACCAGGTGTTTGTCTCTGTGAGACCCTTTTGCAGGATGTCTGTGTCAGCTGGAAAGTCAATTATTGCACCCAATTTACAGTCATCTGCGAACTTGGTTAGCCACAGTCCCTCCGCCTTTGCCTGTACTTCAGAAAAATATATACCGAACAGGAGGGGTCCCAGGACTGAGCACTGTGGGACTCCGCTTGTGACTGGTTTAGAGTCAGACATGGTGCCTGCCACTCTTATCATGTGGGTTCTGTCTGAGAGCCAATTGGCAACCCATCTCGTGACATGGGGGTTGATATTTAAGCTGGTGAGTTTGTCTATGATTCCTGAGTGTGGGATGGTGTTGAACGCCTTAGCAAGGTCCAGATATGCTGTGTTGACCACCTTCCCTTCATCTATGGTCTTGGTGACTGTTTCGAAGAAGTCAACCAAGTTCAGGAGGCAAGATCTGCCTTTAACAAAGCCAAACTTGGTGAGGTCCAGTGTCTGGAGGTTCCCAATGTCCCTGTTAATGAGCTCCATGATAATGTGTTCCATGGCTTTGCAGACCAAGCTAGTCAAGCTTATAGGGCGATAGTTCCCAGGGTCAGTTGTGGCACCACCTTTGTGGAGTGGTACAACTGTTGCTGTACGCCATTCTTTGGGTACATAGCCTGTAGAGAGGCTGAGTTTGAATAGTGATTTGAGATGGGGGTTTAGTTCATTTTGAAGCTCGTGTAAGACACAACCTGGGATAGCATCTGGTCCCATTGATGCTGTGTTTTTGGCCTTTGCAAGGGCTGTCTTTACTTGTGTGTCTAAGATATCTGGAGCGCCACATTCTTCTGGGATGGGTGCCAGCCCCTTTGGTGGAGGGGGGGTGAAGTTTGCACTGAACTTGTCAGCCAGGATGTTGGCAATGTCGGTTGGGTCAGTGTATTTATGGCCATTATGCACTAGCTCAGAGCATATCTGAGAGTTTGCCCCTAGACTTTTGACATAGTTAAAGAAGGCCTTGTGGTTATCCTTAGAGTCATTGGCTATTTTTCTTTCAAAGTTGGCCTTGGATGATTTAATGAGGGAGCGCAGTTTTTTACTGATGTTAATCAGAGATGCCTTCTTATTTTGGGATTTTGTTCTATCTTGCAGGAGTTTCCTCCTTCTGCTGTAAACTTTATTTATGGCCGGGGTCCACCAGACTGGCTTCCTCTTTTTTGAGGAGTTGGTCTTGGTTTTACTTGGGATGGCTCGGCCCATGCATTCTTGAAGGTGTTCATAGAATGCACTTGTAAAGGATTCTGCCATTGGGTCATCATTTTCCATTTGATTGGGAGCTTTGAAACTTCCCACCTTGGTCTTCAGGAGTGTGAAGTTGGCTTTAGAGAAGTTTTTTACCTTGATTTCCTTGACTGGGGGGGGGGTTGGGATGTGGATGTCCAGTGTGATTAGTTTGTAATCTGATCTTACCAATGACGAGTTTACCTCAGGTGTGGAACATAGGTTCCCCATGTTGGTGATGACCAGGTCCAGTATGTTGTCACCTCTTGTGGGAGTGGTGACCAGCTGTTCAAGGGTGTTTGAGTTATAAACTCAAGGAAGCATTGGGCTGGGGCGTTTGAGCTTGAGTAGTTTTCCCAGTCAATGTTTGGATAGTTGAAGTCACCCAGTAGCATGGTGTTGGGTAGAATCTTCATACTTTCTAATGTTCTCAGGAATGCTGCGTGAGGGTCCTGAGACAAGGTGGGAGATCTATAGCAAGCTATAAATTGAACAGTCAATTTACCTGCTGTCAATTGCACTTGGATGGTCTCAGATTCCGCGTGCTGTGCTACTGACCTGGAGGTGTGGGTGTTCTTGATGAATATGGACACACACCCTCCTTTTTTGTTCCGGTCCTGGTTTTGGGACCTAAAGGTATGGTAGGAGTTATAGCCGGGTAGTGCTGGGGTGCTCTCTGGAGCCTTGAACCAGGTTTCTGTCACTGCACATACGTCGATTTCTTCCATACTAAGGAGAGTCTTGAGTGCATGCATTTTGAGGTTTAGACTTCTGACGTTGAGCAGTATTACCCTCAGTTTTTGTTTATTATTGTTGTTTATGGAGGCAGGTTTGTCTTTTGAGCCTTGCCTAAAAAAGGCAGTGTTGGGGCAGCAAGAGTCTTGGCCAGTATTCGAAAGCCCAGGGGTGACAGGTGCAAGCCGTCTCTGGCGAAGCAACATGGCTTGTCAGTACTGGATCCCCTTTGAATGACACCAGTAGTTTAACCAGTTGTTGAAACTGATCATTTTTTCTTCATATGCTGGCATCATTTTGGGTGAGGGCAGGATGCTACTCAGAGTCAGAGTCATACCAGCCTGGGCTACATAGTCAGAGAGCTCCTCCATGTCTCTTTTCATGTAGTCCAGGGAGGTACATCTTAGGTCATTTACGCCAACATGTACAATGACAGAGTCATATTTGTACTTGCTGTGGAGTGACCTGAGTGCATGTGTTATGTGGCGGATTCTGGCACCTGACAGGCAGCTTACGGTAACCTTCTCCTTGTTCAGTCTAGTGAGTTGGACGTCTGTGCGCCTGATGATAGAATTACCGATTACTAGTGTGTTAGGTGTGTTATTTAGCCTTAGGGGCTGTTTTTGCTTGGCACACTGACGTTGTGACGTATGTGTTACTTGGTTTCTGGGTTGCTTGGGTGTATGCTTAGGAGGTCTCTGTTGTTTAGGCAGGTTCTTATTTAGAGCCTCCGAGTATGTTTTTGCGTGTTTCTGAGAGTTGTTTTCTGGTGCAGCTATGGCTGGTCTATGTGAGTCTGGTAATGTGGTGCTAGTGTTGCCCTTCTCCTTGAGACTGGTTGATCCAGTCATGGGTTGAGAGAGCTTAGCCTCCAGTTTGGCTGTGTAGCTGCATCTCTCACATATGTTTGTGTTGGTTGGGAGGAGGAGGGGGGTGTCTGTGTACATGAGGCAATTGTAACATTGTCTCAGGATGCCCAGATTCACCAGCTGGACTGGAGAGCACACCTGAAGCTGTCCCTTGAACATGCCTGAATAGTGCTAGTGCTAGTTTTAGTAAGTGCCGGTCTTGAATTGCCTTATTTCTAGTGCTGGGTTGAAGTGTTTCAAGTTTCAAGGGAAAAACTGAAGTGCAGACTTCGTGGAGCCTGGAATAGTTTAACCACAGCTAAACAGCGCTGTGCAGTGCGCAAACCCGTGCAAAACTGCGCTAAGCGGTTTTTATACCAGGGAGATCAAAAAGGATAGAAATGAGTCCAAAATGGCCAATGAGCTACAAGTTGCTGTGCTGGGACCACTCCTACAGGGACAGATAGGCTGCTCAGAGTTCCCTCTCTCACAGTGAACAAGAAAGCCACCTAATTATCCAAGTATGATATGGGCAGCACAGGAACCTTTACCATAGTCCTGGATTCAGCAAAGCCTGAAAACTGGACTAGACTAGTTCAAAAAGGCAGGAAACAAGGAATTTTTGTGTGTTTTTTTTTTCAGAAACAGCAGAAATGTAGAGCTTAAATTACTTTAAATACACAGAGGAGGCTAGAGCACTTGAGTGTGTAGCCTGCGACTGTGTTACAGGTAACTTAAATGCAAAAATGACAAACAACTTTTTTCAAGTGCAACAAAGAAATAAGTACAGTAAGCAATGCAGATATCACTAGGGATCCACAGAAGCACTGAAAAGTCGAGTTTTAGGCGGAATCAGCGTTTCAGGGAAACAACAAGCAAAAACAATACTTCATCAAGTCCAAAGTCTCTCTTCTGTCTCTCGGTCGCTTGTAGGACTCTGCAGGGCACCACAAGGAGCCTGCTGAGCTGTATACAAGCGCAAAACTGCACTAAGTGGTTTTTATACCAGGGAGATCAAAAAGGATAGAAATTAGCCCAAAATGTTCAGTTATGTCACTTCAAATGTTTTAAATTTGAAAAGTTGGCGCACTTTTCATTTATTTCTGATGAAGCTACTGCATTGGCAGTGGCGAAAACGCTGTGATTTTACTTGGAAATTAAACTGTGTTAAAGTTATTTGTTGGTTTCTTGGTTTGCAGACACCAGTTTTGTTGTTTTTTTCGACTGTTTTTTTTGTTTTTTACTTGTTCGTTTATGGCTACTGGTGGTCCCGCTAGTCCAAGGACTCCCAACATCTTTGGCTCTGATATCTCGGATGCAGCTAACGAGCCATTGGGTATCCAAGCCTTGCTTTCTTCTTTAACTCAACGCTTGGATTTAATGAATGCCCATTTGGACAACATCGATCGGAGAGACGCGAATAGGACAAGAGGAAATGAACATGGCTCCATGGTTCTCTCTCCAAACAACCAGCCTGGTAATGGTTTTCTGCAGTTAATTCCAGCAGGGCAGCCGATACACTCTTTTGGTAATCAGGTTGCTAACGAATCCGGGCAGCCAATTCCAGCAGGGCAGGTTGCCCATGCTCCAGTACCTGTGGACATCAACATTGGTTCTAATGGAGTTAACTTTAGGGACCAGCCAGCGGTGGATTCATCTCTACTTGTTTATGGAACATCTGAAAATATTAATCTTGGACTTATCGGTGTGCCCTCTCTTACGGAGTGGGTGGAGAATATAGCCCCATTTTCTTTCATTAGTCAACCAGTTCCTGACTCATCGGCCACAGATCCAGGTGGTCCAGCTAATAGTCTTGACAACATAACTGAGAAATTAAAACAACTAGATGCTAAAATGTTGAAACTGAAGAAACTGCAATTGGAAGTGGCATACTTCCAACAATGCCTGGCCGACAAGATTGTCCCTAAGGGTCTTTGTAACAACTTTTCTCCGACAGGCTTGTTTATGGATACAGCTTTTTCAGATGATTTATTGGTACTGTTTGAAAGACAAGGTGCTCAACTTTTGGAGCTTATTATAAAACATTATTCTAACCACATCGTCAGGCTTACTACTGAAATTAGTAGACTGGATGATATGATTAAAATAGATATGGACTTCGCAAGATATAAGTATGACTATAACCGAATCTTTTCAAGTATTGATGCTTTACTTGTTAAGTTAAAATCTAACAAGTCAAAAAAACTGATTAGGGATAGGTATGCCTATCAAACTAATTGTGCATACCCTAAACTCTCTAAACCTATTCAAAGCGGTGTAAATCAAAATAGTGGTAATATTCCTGGTAGGAACATTGCCCATGGTCCTTCTTTGGATCTTGAAGTTATAGAAGAAGACGTAGAAGAGACACCTACGCATGGCCCAAGGAGAAATAACAGAATTAGAGCAAACAATCAGAACAACTTTGCTAACTACAGGCCTAATCAGAAATTTTTTTTAGGGGGCAGGAACAACATTCAAAACCAGAACAAAAGCAAAAACTGGAACAACAACCATCGTTAGATGACCAGTGTGGTGAACTTGATTTGGAAACCAACTTTCCTATCATCCTGGCTAATACAAAAGGGGATTTTCAAATTTATAATTTTACCAATGTCTCTTTAGATGCTGATTTAGTTGATCTTTTGGCTAATGGATACACTTTTGTACCTAATCAAAAGTTCAACTTAGCAAAAACTTTAATTGATTTAAAATGTTTTGTTCGAAAATTAAACTTGAATGTTTTATTCAATAATGAATTTCCTATAGATAAGACAGCACTTAAGCTTTCTAGTACTTTTAACCCCCCATTACATCCTAATTTACATATTTTTGAAAACATTTGTTAAGTTGACATTAGACATTTATCTGTTTCAGGCAATCAGAGGTCCATACAAAAGAAGAGTAATATTTCTAGTGATCAATTCAAGGCTTTGAATAATTTATGTAAGATGCCGGTTAGAGTCATCAAACCAGATAAAGGGGGTGGTTTGGTTATTCTAGATCATTTGGATTATAACAACAGAATGTTGGCTGTCTTGAATTCCCCTGCTTATTCAGTATCTTCATTGAATGAAATGATAGGGTCCCATAATAGGATCAAGGGGTACCTTAGAGACTTATTCCTGTCGGGTAAAATTGATGTCGATACTTACAATTTTATCGACATTACTTTTCCGAAGGTTCCAGTTATGTTTGGAATTCCCAAGATCCACAAGGACTTGCTAAATCCACCTATGCGAGCCCTTGTGGATGGCAGGTCATCAATCACTCACCCATGTGCTCGGTTAATAGATAGTATTATCTCTAAGTATCTTAAGTTGATACCAGAGATTTGTAAGGACTCATGGTCTTTTTTAGGTTCCATAAATGAGATCAAATTTGATGACTCTTTCAATTTCCTTACTATTGATGTTGTTGACCTCTACACTTCTATTCCTCATCAAGAAGCTGTTGAATGGGTTGAGTTAATGTTGAGGGATTTAAAAGCGTCAAACAATGACATCGCTATTGTAACAGAGTTATTGGACATAGTCCTTTCATCCAATTTTTTCATCTTCGATAAACAATACTATCTTCAAAAGCAAGGGATTGCTATGGGCTCACCCTGTGGTGGTAGTGTTGCGAATTTGTTCGTGGCCTATTGGGAGAAAACTTTTTTATTCAACAACTTAGCATTTAAAGAACCAATGAAGTTTTATACCCGGTTCTTAGATGATGTTTTCATCCTATTCCAAGGTGGAGCCGACTTAGCACACGATCTGGTCACATACATGAACGGTACTACTGAGTTTTTGAAATTTACATATCACTTTTCCATTAGTGAGATAGATTATTTGGACATGAAGTTGGTTAAGGATTTGGAAAATAAAAAATTTGTGTCATCAATTTTCAGAAAACCTACTTATTGTAATTCCTTTCTTCACTTCTCAAGCAATCATCCATGGAAGCAAAAACGCTCCATAGTAAAAGGACAACTCGTAAGAGCTGTCCATATGTGTAGTACTGCTTTGGCTTTTGACCAAGAATGTTTGTTTTTGAAGGGGTTATTCACTAACCGTGGGTACCCTGAAAATTTTGATTGATGAGTTGATTGAAGAAGTGAATTTTAAGAGATTAAATGGGTTTTATAAACCATTGCTTGGTCAAAGGGAGCAGTCATGCACAATTGATGTTGTTGACGCTTCGGTTGAACCTGTGGTAGGCTCTTTCCTTTCACTTGTTCCATCAATTGGTAATACAGTGGAACATAATTTTTCGCTGAGTTTCATTAAACATTTAATAACAACTCGGATAATATTGTTTCTATTATTCAAAAAAATTGGCATTTTATTAAATGTAACCCTTTATTGCTGGATAAATTAGGCATGGCCCCCTCCATTGTATACAAAAGGGGGAACAACCTTAAAGAACTTCTTCAAAGGAACATGGATTGTAATTCCTTTGTCAGACAAAAAGGCACATTTATATGTGGCGCATGTGACTGGTGCAAAATGTTAAAAACAGGTAATGCATTTTCGGTCAGGAATAGGAAATATTATATAAATTACAAGATAAACTGTAATACGAAATCTATTGTTTATGTGGCCCTCTGTGACTGTTGTGCAGCCTTCTACATTGGGAAAACAGACCGTAAGTTCCGTGAGCGTATTTATCAACATGTATACGCTATTAAAAATAAAAAAATGTGAGAATGCTTTAGCAAAGCACATAATCAGTCACCCAGGGCATAGTTTTCACTTCATGGCTATTGATCAGGTACCTCCAAGCATTAGAGGTGGACCGTATTCATTAATCCTGGAAACCCGTGAACTTGAATAGCAAATTAAATTGGATGCTTTCACAGTTCCGGGTTTAAATGAAAATTGCAATATTTCTTCTGTGCTAAAGCATAAAAGTTATTTAAGGTGAGAGTAGTGTTTTGTTAACACAGATTAAGGTTATGGACCCAACATTAGTTTTTTCTGTATGGGTTACTGTAGTCGCCTTTTGAATGTTTAGGGTCATTTATTTATTTGTTTTGACATTCAGTAGTTGTTATAGGTCTCTTAACACTGCTTTATAGGTGTATTTTCCTTAACTTATTGATTTTATAATAGATTCGGGTATATGGTCATTAGATTTTGTTTGTATTCATGCGGAGAAAATTATTATTTAGATAGGTAATTGTTTTTGTGAGAGTTTTACTTTGATAATCAAATTGTTTATTTTATGTCGAACAAGGTTTTATCATCGTAACCTTATACATACAACACACGATTATAAACATATAATATGTACTAGCTGGTATGTTGACTTCGTGTGTTTTGTACACACTAAATGTGTTGTCTTATTTAACTGATTTTTTGTGAATGTTGTTCTATTTTAAATTTTTGTGGTTCGTAGGAAGTGACGTTCAGTTATGTCACTTCAAATGTTTTAAATTTGAAAAGTTGGCGCACTTTTCATTTATTTCTGATGAAGTTACTGCATTGGCAGTGGCGAAAACGCTGTGATTTTACTTGGAAATTAAACTGCGTTAAAGTTATTTGTTGGCTTCTTGGTTTGCGGACACCAGTTTTGTTGCTTTTAATTATCCAAGTATGATATGGGCAGCACAGGAACCTTTACCACAGTCCTGGATTCAGCAAAGCCTGAAAACTGGACTAGACTAGTTCAAAAAGGCGGGAAACAAGGAATTTTTTTGTGTTTTTTTTTCAGAAACAACAGAAATGTAGAGCTTAAATTACTTTAAATTCACAGAGGAGGCTAGAGCACTTGAGTGTGTAGCCTGCGACTGTGTTACAGGTAACTTAAATGCAAAAATGACAAACAACAACTTTTTTCAAGTGCAACAAAGAAATAAGTACAGTAAGCAATGTAGCTATCACTAGGGATCCACAGAAGCACTGAAAAGCCGAGTTTTAGGCGGAATCAGCATTTCAGGGAAACAACAAGCAAAAACAATACTTCATCAAGTCCAAAGTCTCTCTTTTGTCTCTCGGCCACTTGTAGGACTCTGCAGGGCACCACAAGGAGCCTGCTGAGCTGTATACAAGCGCAAAACTGCACTGAGCGGTTTTTATACCAGGGAGATCAAAAAGGATAGAAATTAGCCCAAAATGGCCAATGAGCTACAAGTTGCTGGGCTGGGAAAACTCCTACAGGGACAGATAGGCTGCTCAGAGTTTCCTCTCTCACAGTAAACAAGGAAGCCACCTAACTATCCAAGTATGATATGGGCAACACAGGAACCTTTACCTCAGTCCTGGATTCAGCAAAGCCTGAAAACTGGACTAGACTAGTTCAGAAAGGTGGGAAAACAAGGAATTTTTTTGAGTGTTATTTTTTTTTTTTTAGAAACAGAAATGCAGAGCTTAAATTACTTTAAATACACAGAGGAGGCTAGCGCAATTGAGTGTGTAGCCTGCGACTGTGTTACAGGTAACTTAAATGCAAAAAGACAAACAGTAACTTTCTTTCAAGTGCCTAGATATATCTGGTGGAGCCCTGGAGTATACTTCAGCCACATGTGCACAGATATTCACAGTATGTGCTATGCTCCACAATCTGTTCCTGCTGAAATATCTTCAGCAGGATCAGCAAAGGGAAGAGATACACAGCCTTCCACCAGTACACAGATCACCACAGCCACAGTCACAGGAGGACTTGGAGGAGGAACCCCCTGCTGCTGTCCCTGTAGAGAGATGTAGGCATGCTCAATATGCCCTGGCTTTGGCTAAGACACAACACATAGCACATTCACTACAACCTAAGTACCTAGGGGCTACCACCTTACTCCTACTCACATATATATATTAAAATTTATGCCAGCCAACTCACACATCCTGTACCTAGGCATGTATTGGCTGTGTAGTACTTGCATCAGTCAGCTCTGAACTACAGTTATGTCAACTTCTGCATTGCAAGGTAAGTCCGTAACCTATACAGTGGTCTAGTGGATTATTATGATATGTCATTGTAGCTATGGACCTGGTACATTATGGAAGTAACTATAGTGGGCTATTTGGACAGATAAGTAAATAGTGGGAAGAAATAGCCAGGGAATTGTTATGGCTAGGCTTGTATAGGCCCTAGGGCTGATAGCCTAGTACCAACCTATGAACCTATGAAGATATGGGATTCACATGGGACTGCAAATACCCATTCCACTCTCACATCTCCACTTGCAATCAGGCCTCATGCATAAAATATTCATGCATTTCTACTGAAACAGATTACTGGTACACTATTCAAGGGAGATGCTAGAAACTGAGGTTAAATGACAGTCAGACTAGTGTGTATCCTAGTAGGACATGGGTTTTGTTCCCCCACCCCTCAAAACAGCCGTGTCCCCTTGTAACTGCCATAACATAAACTCATCTATGCAATATGAGCAATTCACACAGTTAGTATGCCACACAGTCTCAGGACAGTAATAGAGAATCTGGTCTTACATTGCATGTGTTACAAAACTGAGGAATTGCAATATGTATATTTATGCAGGTGATTGTGTGACGAATGATCCCCTCTCTATCAAGCAGGTTCACTAGCTCAAAGGACTAAGGTAGTTAGCTCGTGTAATGGTGTTCAGGGTTCTAATCCAAAGATATCTACATATTTTGCACGTGAAATACTAATAAGTTGTGTTGTACAGACTGTGACTGTGTGTGTCCTATACTAGTATTAACCTCTTTCACATATTACTTTACACATTTGCTCACTGCAAATCTTAGCCAATTTGCATGAAGTGCAGCAGTGAAGAAACAGGTTCTGAGGTCACACTGTGTAACAAACATAATCCCAGCCTGGAGTACAGTTAGGTGTGGGCTGGAGTCAGTTTATGGAACAGTAAGTCTCTGATGTAAGCAATGTACCTCGCATTTGTGCACTTCTTAGCAATGCACAATCCAAAATTCCTACAATGCATGGTCATGCACTTAGTTAACCAGAATGTAAATCCATTGATTTTTGTGCAAATTATTTAAAAAAAAATTATACATACACACACACACACACATATATATATATATATATATATATATATATATATATATATATATATATATATATATATATGGGTATACTTCTGTTTATCGAAAGCTCATTCTCTTGAATAACAGAAGTACGACCCCAGTTCAGCGAAAGTGCACTCAACCGAAAGTGCAGTTTTGCGAACACCGGTTCACCGAAATGGTCATAAAAAACAAAAGCAACACTGCATCAGTGAATCACACTACAGTGGGATAAGGCAATATACTTGTTTCCCCACTGTAGTGTGATCTCGGAGTTAGTATATATAAGTAGCGGGATTGTGCCTGCACTTGAGGGTGCCCCCCACAAAACTGTTTTTGTAGTGTTTCTTATTTGTTTTTTTGTGGTTCAGTAAACCAGTATTCGCGAAAGTGCACTTTTGTGTAAATGGGGTCATACTTCAGTTATTCAAACGAACGAGCTTTCGATAAACAGAAGTAGACCCATATATATATATATATATATATATATATATATATATATATATATACACACACACATATATATATATATATATATATATATATATATATATATATATATATATGTATGTATATATACACACACATATACATGTTGTATATTATTTGTATATTATTATTGCTGATGCAGCAATCTACATTCCTTGCTTTTATGCTCATTGTGACAACTACAACTACTACTTCTCCTACAAGTCTGATCAATATCCAGCATTAAAGTCTGTTATGATTATTTTCTGCTTGCTTAAGGAACTCATAGCCATCTCACTGTCTGTGTTTCTCCCTGTATATATATATATATATATATATATATATATATGTGTGTGTGTGTGTGTGTGTGTGTGTGCAAGTCATCTGTATTGCCTTACTTACCCATATCATGAAGAGTAAAGGTGCAGTACAACACATAAAGTTGGACAAAGGACCAAAAGTAAGGGCTCAACATTAGGTAATGCACTTACAAAATGCGGAAGTGCATAGAATAACATCTCTTGCATTTTGAGGACTATTGGGACATCTGAAGTTCAGGTTTCTGGCAGTCTTCTCTCACGTCATGTGCAAATGATGCCACATTTGACAGCAAACCACAATTTAGTGTGGAACACACATATATATGAGTCAAACCTGTGTACTTGCTGTAAACATCTGGACAGTGTAGAGTCATACCACATCTCCCTAAGACAGCATGTGGAAACTATGCAAATCTATGGCACACTATATGAATATGTACATGTATTGTGAAGCCATATGTTTGTATCGTATGCCAACAAAAACGTCCACATTCACTACACCCCCCTGTGTCTGCTGGGTTTCACCACACATACATCAACAACTGAACAAGGTCTGTAATGTATAATGTGTTTTCACTCATTGACAGGCCACAGACATGCCCATTTTAATGCAAACAAACGCATATGTCCAAATCGGGTACTGTTGTCACATAGCTAGGCTTCAAAACAGTTATCTGACTGCTAGGCTACTAGATCCAGATGACAGTAAGAAGCAATGTGACTCTGCAGTCCTCCCAAGCTGTTCAGCACAAGGTTTGTTTATGTCCTCTATGATTAGTTCACCTGCAGTCATTTATAAAGCAGACTTTAGCTGTGGTCCATACATTAAGTACTGTGATCTGTAGTGTGCAAGACATGATAGATAGGGGTTGTAATCTCAATCCAGCTCACTTGGTGTTTATGAGTGTGTGTGTGTGTGTGTGTGTGTGTGTGTGTGTGTGTGTATGTGTGTATCTCCTCAAAGAGCAAGTGTGAATCCCACACTGATTTCCAAACTGTCATGGGCTTGCACCTTTTGGCCCCTGCAGTTGATACAGGCCTCCAAACTTTTGTCCTCCACAAGGTATACTGATGTCATTTACCATAAGATTACCTAAAACCATGTTAATGTCAGACTTCAGCTCTGGTGTATGTGTTAAGTACTGTGATCTGTTGTGTGTAAGACTGGATAGTTAGGGGTTCTAATCTCATTCCAACCCACTCAGTGTGTGTATATATGTGTGAGTGTGTGTGTATCTTTCATCCCAAACAGCAAGTGTGAATTTCACACTAACTTCCAAACTGGCATGGATTTTCACTGTTTTGGGCCTTGCAGGTGATGCAACCCTCCAAACTGCTGTCCTCCCCAACGCCTGCTAATGTCGTCTACTATAACATTACCTAAAGCCAAGTTAATGTAAGATTTGAGCAGGGGTGTGTGTAATACATTGAGTGTTCTGTAATTTCTAAACTTAGATAGGTAGGGATTCTATTCTCAGTACAGGCAACACAGTGCTGCTTGTGCTGTGCAGTGTTCTGTAAATGTAGATAGGTAGTGGTACTATTCTCACTGCAGCCAACTTATGTGTGTGTGTGAGTGTGTGTGTGTGTGTGTGTGTGTGTGTGTGTGTGTGTGTGTGTGTATGCTAGTCTGAGCATATGGGATCATAGGATCATATGAAGTTACTAGGCTAATGGCCCTAGGGCCCTTACAAGCCTAGCCAAGTTCTTAACCTGATTTCCACAATCAGCATCTATTGCCCCTGTCCAAGAAGGACAAAGATGGAATCCCCGGGGTGAATTTATGGTCATCCATCCAATCGTCCACATTGCATCTGAAGAGGGCCAATGAGGTACTCTATTTGCCATGAAGTGGGAGTCAGTTCCAAAGGAATGGTAACCTCTGGGAGACAAATCTGTCCCTCCAGCAGGTGTTATTAATGTCACATACCAGGTTAAGGTATTTAGAGCGAGTAACCCATGTACCATTTGAGTTACGGATATGTAGCATTTCCAGTGAAGCAGAGTCAGAGATTGCCTTGTATGCAAGGCAGAGATCACCTCTGAGTAGTCTATATGAGACAGTATAAAGTGACAGTGAGTTCAGATGATCCCCACAGGACAGATGCTAAAGACCTTGAATTTTCCTTGTGAGGAACCTTTGTGGTCTCTCAAATTGCTGCAAGTGCTTGGAAAGGTACATACCAAAATGGGGCATTGCACTCAGTTATTGGCCTGATGAGGGAAAAGTACAGGGAGGCTATAACTTCTTATCTTCTGGAGACAATGCCCTTATGTATAGCTGCCAACCTGTGTGCAAAGGTCTCTTACCACTGAGTGCTTCATCAAGGTGTTGCTATTGATGTGGTAGTTAGCAGGAACTTCAGTTTTACTGAAAGGAATGATAATACATTTTTTGTATTGAGTTCAAGACCATGACTTTTGCACCAATCATTTGTTTATGTAAGACCCCCTTGTTGGATTTTGACATCATATGGACATTCTATGACTGCTCAGAGTTTGCAGTCATCAGCAAACTTTGTCAGCCACAGAGTTTGTTTTTGCTTCTACGTCTGAGAAATAGATTCCAAATAGTACAGGTCCCAGGACAGAACCCTGTGGAACACAACTGGTTACAGTTCTGCTGTTGGAGGCGAGTTCTACAAGTGAGACAGTTAGTGACCCATCTAACAATATAATGGTTGATGCATAGGTGGGTGAGTTTGTCAATAATGGTTGAGTGGTGGATAGTGTAAAATGACTTGGCTAAGTCCAGGTAGGATCTATGGACAGATTTCCCCTCATCCACGGACATAGTGACTGTCTTGAAGAAGTCCACCAGGTTTAACAGGCATGATCTCCCTTTGACAAATACAAACTGGGTAGGGTCAAGTGTTTTGAGATTACCTCATTGCTCTTTTGAGCTTTTTTTTCCTTAAAAGTTGTCTCCAGTTTCAACTTTCTGTTACCTAAGAAGTTAAGTTTTGAGTGTTTCTGCCATTTCACACTGAGCTAATCGAAGGAAGGACACTGAGCAAACTCAGATCTATAATATATAACATTAAGTATCCTGTTTTTTTGCTTATTTTGTTAGTTATTTATAGCACTTTGTGTACTGTATATTTTTCTAGCTAGTTTCACTGTGTGTGAGGTATTAACTGGAAATTGTCCACTTTTATTAAGCATCTGATGGGTTGGTTGTTTCTGATAACTTGTTGCAGTTAAACACCATCTCTAGAGGCTCCTTTAGCTGTTTAAAACTTTCATTTAAAGGCTCACTGCTGTTGTTCTGCTGTGAGAAACATTTCTGCAGTTTGGTGGCTTTGCAGTTGCCCGCCCCTACTGTAAATTTGATCTGGGACCCTCCTCCCAGTCTAGTGTCATTACCTCATTCTACCCAATACAGAGAGAACATCTGAGAAGGCCAATAAGCTTAGTTTCTGCTACTCCTTTCTCTCTTTCCACTAAAAAAAAAAAAAATAAATTCTAAGCTTGTTTCCTGCCTTTCCTGTGGGTAGTCTAGTCTAGATATAGGTTTGCTGTGTCCAGGACTATTTGCAGGCTTCTAGGCCCACAAGCCTTTTTGTGTTGGAGGGAAGAATTCTATCTTAATTTTGTTACTTAGAACTAGCCAGTTTTTTGTTTCAGCACTCAAGTCTGTTTCTTTGAGCTCAGCACTTGTGCAGAACTTATTGTAAGCACTAAATAAGCTACAAATTACTATAGCAGTCAACTTTCCTCACTGTTTAGAGGAAAACAGTTTCTAATACTTAACAAATAAGCACCTATTCAGGCATGTCTAAGGGTCAGCTCCCGGTGTTTTCTCCTGTCTACCTGATGAATCTGGGCATCTTGGGGCAATGCAGTAATTGCCTCATGTACACAGACAACCCTCTCCTCCTACCACCCAACACTACAACCTGTGAGAGATGCACTTATATAGCCAAACTGGAAGCAAAGCTCTCTTCACCCAAGACTGGACTAGACAGTCAAAAGGAGAAGGTAAACACTTGCACCACACCACACTCAGCACATAGTTCCTCAAAACCTACACCACCAAAACACACACATAGAAACACAAAATACACACCTACATTCACGGAGGCTCTCAGTAAAAACCGGCCCAATCAACAGGGACCTCCAAAGCAGAAACACAAGCAACCTCCACCCTCCAACACAACCCAAATGATGCATAGCCCACAAACTCAGTGTGCCACTCAACCACAGTCCATAAGGCATAACAATGTACCCAACACTCTAATCATAGGTGACTCTACAGTCAGGCATACCGATTTTCCACTCACCAGGCTAAACAAGGAGAAAGTTACTGTCAGCTGCCTGTCGGGTGCCAGGATCTGCCACATAATGCATGCACTCAGGTCACTCCACAACAAGTACAAATATGACTCTGTCATTGTCCATGTTGGTGTGAATGACCTGAGACGTACCTCCTTGGACTACATGAAAAGGGACATGGAGGATCTGTTCAATCTTGTAGCCCAGGAAGTTATGACTTTAGCCCTGAGTAGCATCCTGCCATCACCCAGAATGATAACACAGTACAAGGACAAAATGACTGACTTCAACAATTGGCTAAGCTTCTGGTGTCATTCTAAGGGGATCCAGTATCTGTCTGCCTGGGATGACATGATCGACAAACCACAATGCTTTGCCAGAGGTGACCTGCACCTGTCGCCCCTGGGATTTCGGATACTGGCTAAGGCTCTAGCCACCCCTATATTGCCTTTTTAGGTAAGGTTCAAATGACAAATTCACCACGGTAACAGGTACAGGCAAGAAGAATCTGAGGGTATTGCTACTCAATGCTAGAAGTCTAAACCTCAAAATGCACTCACTCAAGGCACTCCTTAAAATGGAGAACATCGACATCTGTGCAGTGACAGAGACCTGGTTCAAGGCTCCAGAAAGTACACCTGCATTACCAGGTTATAATTCATACCACACCTTTTGGCCACCTAACCTGGACAGAAACACTAAAGGTGGAGGCATGTCCATATTCATTAAGGCTATCCACACCTCCAGGCTAGTTGCTCAGCATAATGCATCCGAGATTATCCAAATACAACTAACTCTGGGCAAGACCACAATCCAAATTGTAGCTTGTACAGATCCCCCACATGCCCCAGGATTTCCACTCCTCATTTCTTAATACACTGGAAAATATCAGGGTACAACCTAACACCCTAATAATGGGCGATTTCAACTACCCTACCATTAACCAGGAAAACTACTCATGTACCAACTTTTGTGCTAAACGTTTTCTGGAATTCATAAATTATAATGCCATGGATCAACTTATCCACACCCCCACCAGGGGCAGCAATATCCTAGACCTGGTTATTACCAACATGGGCAACCGGTGCTCCACACCAGAGGTCAATTCCTCGTTAGTCAGATCCAACCACAAGCTAATCACCCTAGACATCCACATCCCTCCCCCACCCCCCATTACGGAAACCACAGTAAATAAATTTCTCCAAAGCCAACTTCACGCTTCTTAAGACAGAAGTGGCAAACTTCACGACACTCATGCTGATGGACAGTAGAGGTATGACTGCTGAATTCTACACAAATGCACTTTATAAGCACTTACACGAGTGCATGGATCATGCAATCCCTAACAGAACCAAGATGCTATGCTCCAAAAAAGGAAGCCAATCTGGTGGTACCCTGCCATAAACAAACTCTTCAACAGAAGAAAGAAACTGTTGCAAAAAAGAGTAAAATCACATGATTGGAGAAACTCCCTGGTCAGCCTCAGTAAGAAGCTGAGATCCCTCATAAAATCCTCCAAAGCTAGTTATGAAAACAAAATTGCCACTGTCTCTAAAGGCAATCACAAAGCATTCTATAGCTATGTCACGAATCTCAATGGCAACACTCAGATCTGCTCTGAGTTACAGCACAATGGCACTAAATATACAGAACCAACTGATATTTCCAACATCCTGACAGATAGGTTCAGTGCTAACTTACCCCCTGTCATCCCCTAAAGGGCCCCATCTCTATACCAGAAGAATGCAAAGTTCCTGTAATCACGGCTGCACAGGTAAAAACACACTATCCAAAGCCAAGAACACAGCATCCATGGGATCTGACGACATCCCAGGCTGTATTTACATGAACTACAGAATGAACTGGCACCCCACCTAAGTACCATGTTCAATCATAGACTCACCTCAGCCTATGTGCCCACTGAATGGCACACAGCGACAGTTATCCCACTCCACAAAGGGGGAGCCACTACAGGCCCCCGAAACTACCGCCCCATTAGCCTACTGAGCCTGGTCTGCAAGGCTATGGAAAATATCATCATGGAACTTATAAACAATGACATTGGTAATCTCCAAACTCAGGACCCCACCCAGTTCGGGTTTGTAAAAAGCAGATCATGTCTCCTAAACCTGATAGACTTCTTTGAAGCAGTCACCAAAGCCATAGATGAGGGTAAGGTGGTTCACACAGCCTATCTAGATTTCGTCAAGGCTTTCAACACCATCCCCCACTCTGGAATTATAGATAAACTCACTAAACTAGGTATAAATCACTATGTCACAAGATGGGTTGCCAGCTGGCTCACTGACAGAACCCACACTGTGAAAGTAGCAGACTCCAAATCCAACTTCAGACCAGTGACAAGTGGAGTACCACAGGGTTCAGTCCTGGGTCCTCTCCTATTTGATATCTACTTCTCTGAAGTACAGGCCAACACAGAAGGTCTTTGGCTAATGAAGTTCACAGATGACTGCAAACTAGGAGCCATAATCAAAACTCCAAAACATGTGGACATCCTACAAAAGGGCCTCGCTGAGACAGATGCCTGGTGTCAAAGCCATGGCCTCAAGCTCAATGCCAAAAAATGCATTGTCATCCTTTTGGTAAAAACTCAGTACCCATGAACTACCACATAGGCAGTAGTCTACTTAACACTAAAAGTGTGATAAGAGACCTTGGGACACAGGTGGACAGTTGTCTCTCCTTTGATAATCACATCGCCACAGTAGTCAGGAAATCCTTCTATGTGGCACACCTCATCACAAAAGGTTTCTCATCCAGGAAAAAAGAGGTCATTGTTCCCCTCTACTCGTCACTCATTAGATCCATTATAGAGTACAATGCCCCTTTTGGTATGCACCTCACAAGACATCTACAACAACTGGAAAGGCCACAGAAATACCTCACAAAGAGGATTACCGGCCTCAAACAGATGCCCTATGCAGACCGTCTCAAAAAAACTGCAGCTTTACTCCATTGTATATCGCCTACTCAGTGGCGATCTCTTTCTAACACACAAAGCTATGTCAAACCCAGAGTTTTTAGACATGCTCCACTTAAAGAAATCCCTATGAGCTACATGCTCTAGGGACCTAAACCTTGTCACCAGAATAAAGGGAACATGCTGGAGGGATAGATTCCTGTCCCAAAGACTTCCCTTACTCTGGAACAAACTACCTATCTATATCAAACAAAGCTCCTCATTAGCACTCTTCAAGAAAAATCTTGATGATTGGATGGGAGATAGGAAATTCACCCCGGGGATCACTTCTGTGGCTCTGCTCGAATGTGGCACAGGAAAATAATTTTCTTGGGTGGCGAAAGCCAGGGTACCTTTGGCTAGGCTTATATAGGCCATACGGCCAATAGCCTAGTACCTACCTATGAACCTATACCTTTGTTGATAAGGTCCATGATGATTTATTCCATGGCCTTGCAGATAAGGCTAGTCAGGCTAATAGGTCTATAGCTCCTGGGGTCAGTGGATGCACCACCTTTGTGCAAGGGAATAATGGTGGCTATTTTCCATTCAGCTGGTACAAAGCTGGTGCTTAAACTATGATTGAAATAGTACCCAATGGTGTTGCTAATTCATGTTGGAAACCACGTAAGATGCAGCTTGGGATGTTATCAGGAACCATAGATGCTGTGTTTTTGGCCTTAGAAAGGGCATTTATGACATGATCTTTAGAGATACAAGGTAGGAGACAGGTGGTAGGGATGTCATGGAGTATGTGTGGCAGGGATAGGGGACTGAGATTTTCACAGAACCTGGCAACCAACAGGTTAGCTATGTCCATAGGCTCACTATATGTGGTATAATTAAAAAAAAGTTATGTTCTTACCATAAAGTTCCATCTGTGTTGTCAATCTTCATTCATTCTTAACTATTTGGAGGTGCCACTTTTGGAAATACAACTGTTGTATGAACTCTGCAATGGTTTCAGTGCTTGAACCCTTGCAGAGAGGTGTAACAAACTTATCCTCAAAGGGCTGTTAAAATGCCCTTTAGGTGAGGCTTTGTCTGAGGCTGAGACATCTAAGTCTCCCAAAAAAAGGAGGTCAAGAAAAGGAGTCATTCAGTTCCTGCATCTCCTAAATCACATGAATCAAAATCTACTAAGGTCCAGGTGCCAACTCATCCCTCGGAACCAAGGTCCAAAATATCAAAGTTGACACCAACTACTACTGTTTCAGCACCGAAGCCTGTCATGTCTTCCACAGTGCTGACAACTGCTGTAACTTCAAAAATTCCTATGGCACCGACTTTATCATCTGTACCTATGACTCTCTCAACAACAATAGTTTCCCCTAGCATACCGGTTACTTCCTCCCCTGCAAAGCAAGTTATTGGTCAATCGACCACAGTGTCAAAGGTCAAGAGTAAACCTAGGACTAGTTACTCCCCATCTATAGACCCCTTCTTGGGTCAGCAATTAAGCCCATTCCTTGAAAGGCCAGGATCGCCCTCGGGGATGTCTGTCCGTTTCACAAGGAGCCTTTCAGAGCTTGATGTAGTCAGATTAGTGAATCAGCTCTTGGCAGCCAGAGGTCTCCTTGCCCCATCTAGGACCTCTCTCCCATCTGGAGCTGAGGTTTACTCTCCAAGGACTCCCACTTATCTTCCTCCTTCATCCTCTTTGCAGGTCTTGGAGCCCTTGACTTTGATGTTCTGGGTGCCAACTACTTTGGTGCCAATGGTGGACCTCACCTTGGTTCCAGAACCAACTCTGTGGAACCAACCCACCCATGGGACCGTGGCTTGGCTGCTGGCTCCAGGATCTCAAGATCAGCTCCAATTTTTTCCATGGCACCATCTACGGTTCCTGGTGCCCTGGCAGTTACAAGTCCTCTTGCGGCTCCTACTCTGGAGCGGAGTGAGACCCCAGTTTCGAGGTTGTCTTTTTTGGTTCCGGGCTCCCATCATTCTTCAGGCAGGCCTGCCTTCTAGATTAGAGAGAGCCTTGGCCTCAGCAGTCTCACAGTTGGCCCCACCCCCATCAGAGTGTCACATCTATGTATCCTCTGGCTCGCAAATGTCACACTGTTACTTTGGGACAGTGGGCACAAGTGCAGGAAGACACCCTGCTGCAGGGTACTCTCTCTTTGGAGTCCTCCTCAGATCTTCCCCCTGAGGAGCCACCCCATATGAGATCATGCAAGAGGAAGCACCTGGATTCTCTGGAAGAATCGGTCACTGAGTATACAGATTCCAGTGTAGGGGAAGGGTCCTTGGTCACCCCCGAAGATATCTCCTTCAGAGACATCCTGGAAATTATAAAACACAGGGGTGATTGGAAGCCCACAAACCCATCCTCCGAGGAATCTGTTTTCTTGCAGGCTTTTCATGCCCAGCCCTCTACTTTCTGGGTGACCTCACCTGCTGATGAACTGGTAAAACTCATCATGCAACATGCATGGAAGGCTCCTGACACTATAGAGCCAATTCCCCAGAGAAAGGACTAAATTCTTTCCATGCCTGAGGATCAGCCTCACTGATCGAAAGGTCTAGCAGTAAATGCCATGGTGGTGGCAGCTGCCACAAAAAAGGAACTCATAGAGGACAGTCCAGCTGTCCATCCTCCAAACTGACAATCCCAGATGATGGACAGATTCCGGAAGGGGGTCTTTGCTTCAACAACCTTTGCCATATAGTCCTTGAATTTTTTGGCAGATTTTACACAATTCCAATGGGATCTGATAATCGAGCTTTCAGACACCTTAGCAGGAGCAGAGTCTGATGAGGTATGTGATAAGGTTGCCTCCCAGCTTGCCACCCTGGAGGCAATCTCCAACTCGTCCATGCAGCTTATCACACATACAGCCGAAGGGAGGGCCAGAGCAGTAGGTACAGGTGTTGCCATTAGGTATCATGAGTGGATGCACTTATTTGACTTCATAGACTATGTGCCTCGGGCAGGTATGTCCGTAGCCTTAAGCAGCATTTTATCTTCACCTAGGATGATGCCTCAGTACAAACAGATAATGACTGACCTCAATAATTACCTTAGATTCTGGTATTATTGTAAGGGGATATAGTATCTGTCAGCTTGGGATGACATGATCTACAGACCTCAATGCTTTGCCAGAGATGGTCTTCATTTGTCACCCCTCAGAATTTGGCTACTGTCCAAGTCTGTTGCCACCCCCATAGTGCACTTATTAGGCGGTGACTCGAGGACAAAATTCCAGACATGAAACGCCATACAAAAACAACCTCAAAGTTATGCTGCTAAATGCTAGGTGTCTTAACGTGAAACTGCACTCACTGAAAGCAGTCCTCCCCTTGCGAGGCTTATACACTTGTGCAGTCATGCACAACTGTTTCTCAGCTGTGGAGAGCACCCCAACTATATTGGGCTACACCTCCTTCCACATGTTCAGACCACATACTGAAGGCATGAAAACTATTCAAGTCATTGCCAGATAGAGGACTCTGTCTGTGAATCAAGACACCCACTTTGCCTATTTGGATCTACTTGAGTCTATCAAGATACATGCAAAGACCCTGACTTTGGGCGATTTTAACTAACCATCCATTGACCGGGTAAATTACGTGTGCTGTAACTCACTTTCCCAAAGGTTTCCTCAACTTCATTAACCCCAGTGCACTGACCTGCTGGTTGGTACCCCCACTAGGGGTGCCAACATTCTGGATCTGGTGCTTATCAATATGGGGGGGGGCACTCTAGCACACCCACTGTGTTATCTGACTACAAATGGGTCTCATTCAAGTAACTATCACACCACCACCCCTAACAGCAAGAAAACAAAAACACCTCTCCAAAGCAAATTATTACCTCTTACGTGATTTTATAAATAGCTGCACTGCACCTCAGAAGGAACTGGCAACTATGTCAAGTTCTACACCAATGCTTTATACAAGCATCTGTTTAACTGCATTGCCCCTGCCATACCTGATAGGACCAAAACAAGCTCCACAAAGAAGAGCAAACCTGCCTGGGGGACAACTGCCAAGTCATGTGTTATGCCATGGTAGTCATCTGGAACATGTTTGCTGGCAACCCTTGCTATTAGCATGACCTCCGTATATGTATGTTCCTTGTGCAGCTGTGGTTGCAAACCATTGTGGGCTGCAGTCTGATATTATGGGACCACATATGATTTACATACTTCAAACTCCTCTGCACTTTCTGTGGTTGTAATAGGAATAACTAAAATGTGGTTCTATCTGTAGGCCTCTCATTTCCATTATTTAGAAGCAGACATTCCATCAGTACTGCTTTGGGTGGCTAAATAGGTGATGAGACAGTCATACATATCACAATTTATAATGGTGATGTACACATACATGTATCTTAAATGCTAGACACAGCTGTATTTGAACCCAGGACCATGTGGACCAAACTTTTCACAGCATTTAATACATTGAGACAGAGTCACTGCTATAGCAGCTGTGGTTTTACATGTTGAACATTTAATTGCACAGTCACCCGATGTTACATGCCTCACTTACATCTCTTATTATGTGTATGGCTTTATAGTGATGTATTTCTCTACCACAGTACCAGTTAAATTCCTATTTTCCCATTATTTTTTAGCAGGCTGCTGAGCAATGCGGTGTGATGCTCAGCATTACATAAACATGCTTAATGACAGAAAAATGACAGTTAGTATTCTTTTGCTTAAAACACCTGTGCTAATTAACTGGCTGTGTGGCTTGGCAAGTTGATGCACTGTTGTTCAAGTGAAATGGTACTGGGTTCAAAATAGGGTGCAGGTGTACTTTTTGAACATGATTATTATGCATTCAAATACATGTAATAATATACTGCCATTTAGGATAGCTGAGCAGCATTGCACAATAATTCTTTAAAGAAAAGAAAATTAGGGAGATAGGAGAGTGGTGAAATGGGGTGCAAGCAGGGGACAAACATAGTGAAAGGCAGGTAGGTATGTGCAGGAAGGGTGTAGGAAAGAACCATAGCTATCTATTTCTTCAACAGCAACAGCTGTGCACTTGTTTTTTAGCTGAATTGGGACTGTCACCCCCAGGGGAGGAGTGATGACAACTTAAATATGTTGTCAAGCCAGTTGGACCAAATTATGTGTGTCCAGTGGGCATGTGTGAGAAATGGAGAGCTATGTATGGCGGTGATAGTTTTTTTTTTTTTTTGTGGGACAGGTGCCCTTTTTATGGTGAGAGTTGAATGTTGGGAAAGGGACATAGGCATGTGTGGGGAAGGTAAGTTGGGAAGGGGAGGTGACAGACAAGACAGCAGACAGAGATGTGGGACACAAGAGAGGGATGAACACCTTGGTTGGGGAGGGTATTGTGGGATCACGGTCCCATGGACATCAGGCACAGTAGAAGTGTGACTCAAGTCCTCACCCATGGGACAATCAGCAATACACATTCACTGCTCCTGTGGAGGCAGTGGTAAATGCTGGGACCTGGGGACAGACTACCCCACCAGGATGGACAGCATGCTCTTCATCCAGCATAGGCATGCATCAACAGTTTGGTGCACAAGCCTATGCACCATGTCTGGCAGTTGCTATTGGGTGACAAAAGCATCCCGTCCACCTCCACTCCCTGAGGGGGCCACAGCCCCAGCCTGTGGGGAGGAACTACCTGATGGAGCAGATAGTGTAGTGGCAGAAGAGGGGTGCCACCAGGCTGTGGCCCAGATGTGCTGGGTCCCGGTGCCTCGGCTGAGGGAGCCCAGGTAGGTAGATTACCGGGAACCAACCTAGCTTGTCACGCTGTGGTAAATAAAATATAAACATAAAAGAAAAAATAAACAAAACCCTAAAAATGTAATTAATTACATAAGAGAAAACAATCATGATTAATGGAAACAAACTGAAAATAATATAATGAGGAACACAACAATACATAATGTAAATGAAAGTTTTTTTTTTAACAGCAAAGCAATATTAAATGATACATAAGGCCAACATAAGAGGTAATACCAAATAATATGATAATATAAAATGATAATAATAAATATATTTGATTAAATAAATGATAGAAGAGAAGGGGTGGAGTGAGAGAAAAAAGACCTTTAGTAACTTCACAGATACTATCACTAAACAGACTAAAACTACATACTTCTACTTTTGTTAGATTACACATGTGTGACCATTGACTGCAATGTTGTTCATTATTTGAAATACTACCTTATTCCTTGCATGCACACTACCATACAGATCATAATGCATCCAGAAATCATTCAATATTGCTTATATTGTATATATGATGTTCCACTTACATACCTCTCAACCTCTTAGGATGGGATGGTATGGGCCAAGCCATACATAATGGAAATATGGTAATGGGAATATTCTTACATAGTTCTCATACAAAAGTAGCAATGTGTTCTGATAACAGATTTGCCATTAAATTGTACTGCAAGGCATGTCATACATCTGCAAATCAGAGGACTGACATTTTTTTTCTGACACTGATCCCCAGCACTGTAGCAGAGGCTGACCAGTAAAATAAGATCATATACCAAACAGACCAGACATATGGGGCAATATTCAGTACATCCTGCAAAAACCGTGATAGTTGAGAGGTATGTCCATGCACACTGATTACACTTGACAGCTGGACAGTCATAGGCACAGGTCTATGGTTGTGCACTTCACATGCAAGCTGGCTATGTTTTATTTATGACATTTCAATACAGTATTGAATACTGCACAATTTCTCAGTTGGCTGGTATGGGATTAGAACTCATAAGCAGTGACTACAGCAATATTGAACATTTTATATGAAACAATAACTTATCAGAGCACTGCCTCCTTTTACAATTTATTGATTCATGTTGTTCAAATCTTGCATTTACACACATGGATAACTGTCTACGACTTCTGTTAACTTACATGTTTACCCTATTCATTTATTGAGTGCAATCTACAGCACATTTCAGACAATGATGAGACCACAACACTGACTCTTAATCTGGGTAAACCACAACATTAACTAATGGTTGGAAGCTATGCTACCCAGTACTGCATGCTTATTTACTTTAACTTGCTTTAACAGCTCAGCTATGCACTGACACATTAATAAAAGTCTATGATTTCCCAGGCATTTCATGTATAACTGTTAAGACTGCAGTATCTGTATTTATTTTATTGTATTATTAAGTTATGCATTAAGTTATTACTTTATTGATTTTCTTACATACCACGCGCTTGCCTCATCCTGGCCAAATGCCTTGCATGGGACTGGACATTGCAAGCCCTCTCTTCTGCAGCTGTGGTAAGAGAAGGGACCCATTATGCATACCAGTTTTGCACAAATTCAGCTTGTATATTTATGAATTACAAGAAAACATGCTTACATATCTGTGGGGAGTGCCTATCCCATGCTTCTTAGATCCAGGTATCCAAGGCTACCCTCTTCCTTCGATACAGGTTAGAATAATGATGATGACACTGCTCACCAGTGTGGGGAATACTAGTTGCACTGGTCAGATTCCTGGCCAAACTATCCCAGGCCTCAGGCCTACACTCTGAGCCCTGATAGTCACCCTGCAGCAGCTCGGGTCCATAGCAGTCTACCAGGAGTCCAATGAAAACCCTGGACTCCTGCGCACCCCACCGTTGTACCCTAAAGCATGCACCTTCCCCCACAACAGCAGCCATACCCACAGTCAAGGTCAGGCTCTAAGGAATAATGTGAAATTCCTGTCTATTGCCCTTTAACTCATTCCCTCCAGTACAGCACTTTTGAGTTTGTACTGTTAACTCCCAATGAGTGTGGCTTGAGCCTTTAAAAAAATGAAGTTATCACCAGACAGTTTTAACAAATACTCATTGACATTGGTCAAATATCAATACAATTGTGTTTGCCATCACGTATGCTTCAAGATAAAATATTCTGATATCTTGTATGTAGCGTGGTTTTGGAATTATTAATACAAATACAAGCAAGCAATATTTGATGCCTAGAGGCACAATAGAAGGTAAATGCAGAAATGCCTGGAGGAGCACTCAGCTGTAATGAGTTAAATAGGCTGCATTCATGCCATTACACATCATACTGTAACTTTCAAAAACACACCGCATTCCTTAGCATTGCGCAAACTCATACAACCCATGTTTAAACAATGCTTAGCATTGTGCACCTTTTCTAATTGTAACAATTATTTAAAGTCAACTGATGTTTCAGTCACCTGACACAGTTTCACAGCAGTATATGTAAAAGGTATGCTGCCCAGGACTTGAACCCAGGACCTACTACACTGTAGGTCATGACTTAATCTATCTAGCTACTAGGTAGTGAAGGGAACTCATATATCTTCAGATATACTGCATAGGTGCCTGTAAGCTTACAGCAGCATCTCTGTGCAGGTTTGCGCATTGCTAAGCACTGTAGAATTATGCCAATTAAATGCATCTGGTTTCTATTTTTAGCTGTCTAGCGTATATCTAATGCATATGTACACAGCACTAAGCATAGCTATAAATAATGCAATGCATCGTGCAAACAAGCACATCAAAATAAAAAAAATACAAATTGAATACATCCGGTTTCTATTTTTAAATGTCTGGTACATGTCTGATGTATGACTGTGCAAAACTAAGCATAGATAAATAATGAGCTCATCATGCAAACAAGCATATAACTGTACAAAAAAATTAAAATAAATCAACTCCATGGAATAAAATGTCTTTTATACCTTTCAGAAAAGGTTAACAAACCAAAATATATGTGGGTGCGCCGTTGGTCTTGCACAGAGGAAGAATTCTGGCCATGTATATGGATACATTCCATGCAGACTGTACACAGAGCCTATACAGACTTTATAGAATCCTAGGGATATAATTAGATACAGTGGATATAAAAAGTGTATACACTCCTGTTAAAATGCTAGGTTTTTGTGATATAAAAAAATGTGACCACCATAAATCATTTCAAAACTTTTCCCACCTTTAATGTGACCTATAACCTGTACAATTCAATTGAAAAACAAACAAATCTGAATATAAAAAATAAAAAAAATACATTACATTGGTTGCATAAGTGTGCACACCCTTAAACTAATACTTTGTTGAAGCACTTTTTGATTTAATTACAGCATTCAGTCTTCTTGGTTACACACCTGCCATCAATTAAAGAGATTCTGATTAGCCCCAAAGTTCAGCTGTCCTAGTAGGATTTTCCTGACATTTACTCAGTTGCCTGCTACAACAAAAGCCATGGTTCACAGACAGCTTACAAAGCATCAAAATGATCTCATTGTTGAAAGGTATCAATCAGGAGAAGGTACAAAAAAATTCCACAGCATTGGATATACCATGGAACACAGTGAAGACAGTCATCAAAAAGTGGAGAAAATATGGGACAACAGTGACGTTGCAAAGAACTGGATGTCCCTCCAAAATTGATGAAAAGACAAGATGAAAACTGATCAGGGAGGATGCCAAGAGACCTAAAGCAACACTGAAGGAGCTGCAAGAATTTCTGGAAAGTACTGGTTGTGCACTACATGTGAAAACAATCTCCTGTATTCTCTCTATGTCTGGACTATGGGGTAGAGTTGCAAGACAGAAGACTTTTCTTATACAGAAAAACATCCAGGCCCAACTAAAATGTGCAAACCAATACACCAAGTCTCCCAAAAGCATGTGGGAAAATGTGTTATGGTCTGATGAGACCACGGCTGAACTTTTTGGCAACAATTCCAAAAGGTATGTTTGGTGCAAAAACAACACTTTGCATCACCAAAAGAACACCAACCCCACAGTGAAGCACGGTAGTGGCAGTATCATGCTTTTGGGTTGCTTTTCTTCAGCTAGAACTGGGGCTTTATTCAAGGTGGAGGGGAATTATGGGCACTTCCAAATACCAGTCGCTTTTGGCCCAAAACCTTCAGGAGTCTGCTAGAAAGCTGAAGATGAATTTCACCTTTCAACATGACAATGACCCCAAGCATACATCCAAATCAATAAAAGAATGGCTTCACCAGAACAAAATTAAAGTTTTGGAATGGCCCAGCCAGAGCCCAGACCTAAATCCAATAGAAAATCTGTGTGGTGACCATTAAGAGGGCTGTGCACAAGAGATACCCTCGCAATCTGACAGATTTGGGTACTTTTGCAAAGAAGAGTGGGCAAATATTGCTAAGTCAAGATGTGCCATGCTGACAGACTCATACCCAAGAAGACTGAATGCTGTAGTGCTTCAACAAAGTATTAATTTAAGGGTGTGCACATTTATGCAACCAGCTTATTGTATGTTTTGCATTTTTTTATGTTTTCCCCTAACAGATTTGTTTGTTCTTCAATTGAATTGTATAGGCTATAGGTCACATTAAAGGTGGGAAAAGTTTTGAAATGATTTATTGTGGTCTCATTTTTTATATCACAAAAACCTGGCATTTTCACAGAGGTGTGTACACTTTTTACATCCACTGTATGGTTACAGTGCAGTCTGACCAATGCACAGGTTGTTGAGAAATATTTCTGGTGCAGGAATTTGTCAAAAGCATGGAGTACAGGGCTAATTAAAAGGAGCAGCAACACTGAATGCTAGCATTATCTGAGGACATCTGCATGCAATCATGGTAAGTGGTTGTTAGTGGTAATGCTGAAACGTTTGAATATATTAAAAATTTCAGCACTGGGGTGAAAAATTGGGATTCATATCATTGATCAAACATTTTGAATGTTATTGAGGCACAGCACTGACATCCAAACTGCCAAAAATGAAACAAAAAATCAAAAACAACTTTTTTTTGCAGGGGGCAAGCCCCCTGCACCCCTTATTAATTATATATATTAACTCTGAGATTGCTCTACAGCAGGAAAAGGACAAATTCCTCATTCTTAGCTGTAGCTGGATCACACACTGACTTTTCTGTTCATTCCTATATGTCAATATTTCTGACTTCGACATTTAGGTTTCAAGGTTTTCACATTTGACATTTACAGGTATCAATATATTGTCATCTCCCAAAAAGTTGTGTGTGCATGTATATGTGTTATGGTTACTGTAGGAGCTACAGAAGGGGATATGTATCTTGTGTGTGTGTGTGTGTGTGTGTGTGTGTGTGTGGTGTGTGTATGTGTATTATGTGTGCCTTGTAGCCAGCTTGGTGGGCATTTTGAGACAATGTAGGAATTGTTTCGTGTGTTCTGATAACCACTTAATCTTTAAAGAAACAGACACTGTGTGCGAGAGTTGTACTTACACAATAAAACTTAAGGTTAAACTCTCTCGTACAAGCACACATACCTCTCAACCTCTTAGTGCAAAAATCCTGGACAAAGCATAACATAATGGGGGACAAAGCCCCAAGAAATAGGGACAGATTTTAAATATTGCTCTTATAAACTTAGAAAGTTGCTAAAATAATAGGATTTGTTGTAGCTTGCATTTTCAGAAGGATATGAAGTCTATAACTCAAATGTATGTCACTATGTCATGATATCATTCCTCAGGTCATCCCAGTGATTTGCCAGAAAATCACAAATTTTATGAGGAACAGACCAAAAATATGAGGCAAAAATCTGGACATTCCGTGAAAATCTGGACAGCTGAGCAGTATACACGGGAATATCAAGTCATCAAAACCATATACATACCACACACATATTTAATGTATGCTGAGGCAGTTAAAAACAATCATCCATTGTCAAAGCTATATGACAGCAAGCCCAAAGGCACTTAAAAAAAACAGCACCTAACATTACATACTGTCACTGTCAGTTGAGCACCAAACACTAAGCCCCTAAGGCAAGCAAACACACTTCCCAGGACTCTCATTTATAAGGGGTGTCCATTGTAAAACATACTGACGCCCCTCTAACCAGGCTGAACAAAGAGAAGATGACTGTTAGTTGCTTATCTGGAACCAGGATCTGCTAAATCATGCATGTATTCACGGCATTATGCCACAGGTACTAGCATAATTGTATCATAGTCCATGTAGGTATAATGACCTGAGATGTATTTTCCTGGATTCAGAGCTGGCCTTAGGTCAACTGGACCTATTTGGCCCATTAGGGCCTCACTCTTCAGTGGGCCCTACACTATGCTATATCATGGTCATTATACCTTACACTTACAGGCACTGCAGCAAAGAGCAAGGAACTTTCCAATGTTGGTCTTGCTCCTGTAGTAGTTATAAGTCTTCTTACTGGAGTGGACATCTCCCATCATGCATTGCTGTAGTGGTTAGTCTGACTTTATTACTAACCACAGCTTTATGTCTCTTGTATGGTTCACAGTCTTAACCGCACACATTCCTGTAGTAGTCAGTTACTGTTGCTGGGTGATTAACAGGGATTTCATAGGATCATAGGAAGTTACTAGACTAATGCCCCTAGGGCCCTTATAAGACTAGCCAAGTTCTACCCTTATTTCTGTGATCAGCACCTACTGCCTCTGTCCAAGAGGAACACAGGTGGAACCCCAGGGGTGAATTTACGGTTACCCATCCAATCATCCAGATTGCATTTGAAGACAGCCAATGAGATGCTTCGTTTGACATGAAGTTGGAGTCTGTTGCAAAGGTGTGGTAACCTCTGGGAGACAAATCTGTCCCTCCAGCAGGTTCTATTAATGTCAAATACTAGGTTATGGTCTTTAGCGTGAGTAAACCGTGTACTATTTGACTTGCAGATATGCAGCTTTTCCAGTACAGCAGGGCCAGAGATTACCTTATATACAAGGCAGAGATTGCCTCTGAGTAGTCTGTATGAAACAGAATAAAGTGACAGTGAACTTGAATTTTCCTTGTGAGGAACCTTTGTGGTCTCTCCAGTTGCTGTAGGTGCTTGGAAAGGTACATACCAAAAGGGGTGTTGTACTCAATTATTGGCCTGTTGAGGGAAGAGTACAGGGAGGTTATAACTTCTTTTTTTTTCTGGAGGCAATGCCCTTGCTTATGAAATGAGCAATATAGAATGCCCTTCTTACCACTGTGGAAACAGTGATTAAAGGTAAGGTTGCTGTGAATCTGTGTGCCCAGGTCTCTCACCACTGAGTGCGTACTTAGGGTGTTGCTCTTGATATGGTAGTTAGCAGGAACATTGCTCTTACTGAAATGGATGATAATACATTTTTTTGCATTGGGTTTAAAGACATGACTTTGGCAATGATCATTTGTTTGTGTAAGACCCTCTTGTAGAATGTTCACATCATTTGGAGATTCTATGACTGCTCCCAGTTCGTAGTCATCAGCAAACTTTGTCAGCCACAGATCTTTTCGGCACAAAGATTGTTGCATTATCTATCTGGTTTTGTGTACCACTCCAGGTACTCTTTCTGAAGATAATAACAGCAGACTTAATTAGAAGATTGATAGCAAGATACTGTGTTTTCTTTTTCCTCTTTCCGATATGGAATCAGGTTGAGATACCATAAAAACCAACAACAGTAAACATAAAAAAAGGATATTGTTATGTGAGGTAATTCCTGATCACTACATCTTGTGATGGAGTGTTATCAATTCAACACTTTGACAGAGAGATGTTTGTTGCAGTCACAGATAGGAGCAAAATAATCCCAGAGAAATGAAATGTGAGATGTGTGCTGAGTGGTAGGAGACAGGTGGAGATAACAATGATTCAGTTTTCTGAAAGTGGAAAGCGACAGCTTGTCTAATAGTCTTGCATGGGGAATCAAAGTTTCAGAGTCACATACAAAATAGGGGTCAAGCAGAAACTTAAAGCTAAGGACAGAATGGACTGATGAGTTTTTTTTTGGGGTGGGAGTTGTATTATAGAAAGCTAAACCAACTGTGAGGTTTTGCATGTTCTTTCCACATTCATATGGGTTTCCTTGAGGCACTCTTTCCACCTCCCAAAGCATGATACTGAATCACTACTATAAATTTTCCCTGTATCTAATCATTAGTGTTGCCCTTTGGAAGTGAGATATGGCTGGAAAAAATCTGCAAGTGTTAGTCCACTTACCCGGTTTAACAAATAACTAAATAAGTAAAAAATTAAGTTTCAAAAACAGTTATAAATAGGGTGTTGTTGGAGAAATGCTGTTTCTAAAAAGACGCCTGATGTTACAGTTATTATTATTATTGTTGTGCAGTCTATGGAAGTCCAACAGTTTTATGTGGCTTTGTGGAAGCTTATTTGGCCTGCAGAAGATGTCATATCTGGGGATAATCCAAGAGTCACACAGCATACATTTGTTTTAACAGGTCTTAAAATATAAGCTAATAAATACACATTTTATTTTTTCTACATAGTAATAGCATAAACTCCTGATGCCTAATCTGAAATAGTCAGGTCCAGGAAACCAGTAAGTGGAACAAGGGTTGGGGTGGTACACTGAGGAAGGTCAGCTTAGGGGCCCCACCAAAATTACCTAACTTAAGCCCTGCAATTGCTAAGGCTGGCCCTGCCTGGACTACATGAAGAGACATTATGGCGCTTTTTTTTAGAATATGTGTCTCAGGTTAGTATGAGCCTAGCATTAAGCCGCATATTAGCATCACCAAGGATGATGCCACAATATGAGCAAAAATGATTGACTTAAACAACTGGCTGTCTTTCTGAAGTCATTCTAAGGAGATATTTGTCAGTTTGGGAGGACATGGTTAACAGACCACATTAGTCTGCATCTTTCCTCTCTAGGCTTTTGAATACTGGATAAAACTTTATTCACGCCATAGCGCCTTTTTTAGGTAAGGCCAAACTGACAAACCTACTGACATAGCAAAATCAACTCAACTAAACCTCAAGGTGCTACTGCTCAATGCCAGGAGCCTAAATAATAATAAAAACCCCCTCCAAGCCACCCTCACACTTGAGAATATAGACAACAGTGCAGTTACACTTACATGACTTAAAGTGCCATGGAGTATCCTGCAGTGCAGGGTTTCAGTGCCTTCCACAATTTTAGACCAGTAGCTGTACAGAAAAGGGCTAAAGGTGGAGATGTCTCAATATACATCATTAAGAAGCATACCTCTAGGGTGGTCAGATAGGATGATGTGTTGGAGCTCCTCCATGTGCAGATTACCATAGACAAAATCTTGCACCATATTTTAGCCAGCTATAGGTCACCCTCTATGTCCCAAGAAGCTCACAATGCATACTTGGACCTAATAGAGACAATTACCATCCAACCTAACACTCTGCTCATGTAAGACTTTAATTACTCCTGTATAGACTGGAAGTCCTACACAGCCTCAAATTTACAGGCACAGAGATTCCTGGACTTCATAAATACAAACACCCTTGACCAAACAGCGAGTAAGCCCAGAAATTCCTGGACTTCATAAATACAAACAACCTTGAGCAAACAATGAATATGTCCACTAGGGGCACCAACATACTGGATCTCATGCTCACAAATATGGGAAAAAGCTGCACCCACCACCCAATGCCTCATATTCCCTTTTAAGGTCCAACCATAAAGCTTTCTCTTTGAAATCAAAGTCAACTCCATAATCCCATTTTAGTAACTATTTCATGGCAAATTACCTTTTATGAAGTGATGGTTTATTAAAAATCATTACTATTTCAAGGCAAATTATCTTTTATTAAGTGATGGTTTATTAAATTCAATACCCCTCCAAGTCCCAAGATCACAGCAGGCTATGCTAAATTGCTCTCAGAAACTCTGTACAGCTATGGCAATGGCTGCATAGAGGCTGCTTTGCCTACCAGAAGTAAGCCCAGGTCTAGTCTCAGAAACAAACCACCCTGGTCGCATCCCAAATTAAATGGCATTTACGACAAAAGTAAAAAAATCATGGCAAAAATCCAGAAGGGTAATTCCCATGAAAATAAAAACTCTCTCTTCAAACTAAATAGGCAACTAAGAAGGCTAATTAGGTCAAGCAAACCCAACTTTGAGGTTAAGACAGCTTTACAGGTGAAAGATAACCATAAGGCCTTTTCAGCTTTGTCAGAAACCTCGAGGCAGCACACATGAATGTGCTGAACTGGTGGTTAATGGTGCCATATTCACAGAGCCTGAAGATATAGCAAACCTGTTTACAGACAAATTCAGTTCCAACATTACTCCACACACACACACACACACACACACACACACACACACACACACACACACACACACTCCCAACCACCACCCCCCAAAATGTCGTCAAACATAAAACATAATCCCTCCAACTATAACTAAGGAGAATGTACTGGCTGCACTTACTAAAGCAGGAACATGGCCTTAATGGGCCCAGATCACATCCCAGGATGCCTCCTAAGCAGTCTAAAATATGACTTATCAGGACCCCTGCAGTCATTATTTAACTACAATCTTAAAACAGGCTTTGTGCCACATAAATGGAGGAGTGTGACAGTCACCCCCACTTCATAAAGGAGGACCTTCAACAGATCCTGGAAACTACAGACACATTAGTTTGACTAGTCTTATTTGCAAAGCCATGGAATGAATTATCATGGAAATTATCAGCAAGGACATAGGAGACCTTCAGACACCAGATACATCCCAGTTTGGCTTTGTCAAAGGAAGGTTATGCTTACTGAATCTGGCGAACTTCTTTGAAAAGGTCACTAAGGCAACCGATGAGGGGGAAAAGATGCATACTGCCTACCAAGATCTGGTTAAAGCATTTGACACAATACCTCACATGGACATTGTTAACAAACTTACAGAACTAAGTATAAACTCCTTTATAATATGCTGGATAGCTAGCTGGCTCACTGACAGGATTCAGGAGGTTAGAAATAGTGAGGCCATCTCCACAAAGTGGACGGTCACCAGTGGAGTCCACCACGGCTGTCTGCTAGGCCCACTCCTCTTTGTCATCTACTTCTCAGATGTCAAAGCCCTCAGGCTAACTAAGTTTGCAAATGATTGCAAACTGGGAGCAGTCACTGAATCCCCCCAAGATGAGAACATCCTCAGGAAAGTCTAACACAAATGCTTGGTGCCAAAGCCACGGCCTAAAACTTAATACCAAAAAGTGCATTATAGTACTTTTTGGGACATCTGCCACCCTTAGGTAATTATGTCATTCATAAAACACCCCTAAAAGTTGATTCACTAGTCAGGGATTTAGAAACCCATGCAGTAGATAGTAACCTAACCTTTGACCAACATGTCTCCATGGTAGTAAGAAAATTCTTCTGTGTTGCTCAACTTATAAGCAAGGGTATGGCATCGAGGTCCAGAGAGGGCATCATACCACTGTACTCGGACCTCATCAGACCCACCATAAGGTATAATTCCCCCTTTGGTATGTACCTGACTAGACACATGCAAAAATAATACAGGGAGTAAACACAATGTCCTGTGCTGATTGCCTCAAAGCCCTGTCTTTTTACTCAGTATCATACAGACTTTTCAGAGGTGATCTTTCGCTGGCATACAACCCCTGCAAAACAAACAGCATCAGAACTACTAAATTAAAAGACCTAAAGTTTGCTGGCAACATAAGTAAGACATGTTGGAGAGAGATATATTTTTCTCAAAGAATTCTCCTTCTCTGGAACAAGCTCCCCATTTATGTGAAGTAGAGTTCCTCTCTATCCCTATTTAAACACAACTTGGACCAATAGATGCATAATCAGAAATTCACCCCAGTCTGGTGCCTATATCTCTGATGAACAGATGCAGTCAATAAATCACCCTCTACATAAATCATATTTGTGGGTTGCATTTGGGCTGCACAGATAGGCTTATAAGGGCCCGAGCAGTTATTAGCCTAGTATGCACCTATGGACCTACGAACGGATAATAGGAAAAATGGTTTTACTAATGTAATGTTTAGGGTTGGGACCACTTTACTCATGTGTGCTAAACTTAATCCTAACCCTGCCCAGCTCATAAAGTACAGTTTTGTACCTACCATAAATGTAGATGTCCGAACTGGATAGCATCTGCAGTCATAACAAATGGGTTGTCCTGTCGTCAGGCAGCCCTTCGGTCGGCCGGATTCCAAAGTCTGGGTCCGGCTTTGGCTGATGTCGCACTCCACCCGACGTCATCTCTGCAGGTCTTCGGGTATAAAGGCATCAGCCGACACCATTTTCCTCAGTGTTTCTTGCCCCAGATGCCAATTGCCCTCTTGGAAAGCTAAATTTTGGATAAATGCCAATGTTTCCAAAATAGTAGAAGGCAAACACAAAAAATAAGCATGTATGTACATATATACAAAACAAATACACCATAAGAGACTCCCCCCCCAGCTAGCTATTAGGAGGGTAAATACCCTAGGGGTACCACAGAGGGGAAGGAGGGAGGGTAATCCTGACTGCAGATGCTATCCAGTTCGGACATCTACATTTATGGTAGGTACAAAACTGTACTATGTCCTTCATGGATGCATCTGCAGTCATAACAAATGGTTAGAATACCATAGCCAAACTAGGGGAGGAGGGATAACAATTATGGTGCAGTTAGGATCCCTTGCAGTACAGCAGTGGCAAACCCTGCTCGGGATCTAGAATATAGAGGTAGATTATAATGCTTGGCAAATGTATGCACGGAGGTCCAAGTAGCCGCCTCAATAATGTCCTTGGTTGCCACTCCTCGTAAGAAAGCTGTGGTAGTGGCTGTAGCCCTTGTAGAATGAGGTCTTATGTTCTGTGGAATTGGTTTTCCATGGTAGGAGTAACAGAATCTTATGCAATTTCCTATCCATTTGGAGATTGTCTGTTTGGAAATTGCTTTTCCTTCCCTTCCTGTTGCATAGGCTACAAAAAGCTTGTCAGATAGATTTTCTGTTACTTTTGGTTCTGTCCAGGTAGTAGCGTAACTGTCTATGTACATCCAAGGTATGCAGCGTTCTTTCACCTCTGTTTTGTGGATTGGGAAAGAAGGTAGGTAGGTGGATTGCCTGGTTTAAAGACACTCTGGATACCACCTTAGGCATAAATGTAGGATTAGTTCTCATGGACACCCTATCTTGATGGAAGATTAGGAAGGGTTGCACTGCCATTAAGGCCTGTAGTTCCGAAACCCTCCTTGCTGAAGTAATAGCCAGTAGGAAAGCAGTTTTCCATGACAGGTGTTGTAGATCTGCTGTTGCTGCTGGTTCAAACGGAGGGAGTGTCAACTTTTCTAGTACAAAGTTCAAGTCCCATGCTGGTAATGGTGGTTTCCTAGGAGGTTTTACATTCTTGATCCCTCTGAGGAACTGCCTGAGTAGAGGATGTGAAAAGACAGGCGGATCAAAGCTGTATTCTGCTGAAATAGCTGATGCATGTATCTTGATGGAGGAATAGGACAGGCCTGTATGTAGAAGCTCTGCCAAGTACTCCAGAATGTTAGCAATATCTATGTTGACACATCTTTTCCTCTTTCAGTACTCCAAATGACGAACCTTTTCCATTTTCCTGCATAGTTCCTTCTTGTTGAAGGTCTGCGGGCTTCAAGGATAATGTCTTTAACCCTTTGGGAAAGGTCTGGGTTAGTTGCTGCTATGTGATGTTCCAGGCAGTCAGTTGCAAGGTTTTAGGTTGGGATGTATGATGTTGTAGTTGTTCTGAGTTAACATCAGAGGCATCAGGGTATTGACCACATTTTCTCCGAGACATGCTCCTCAGCAATGGGTACCAGTGTTGTCTTGGCCAGTTCGAGCTATCAGAATTATCCTTGGACGTTCCTCTTTGATTTTCAGTAGTACCTTGTGCATCAAGGGAAGAGGTGGAAATGCATATGCTGTCAGGCCTTTCCAGCTGAAGGATAGGGAGTCCACCTTCCATGCAAGTGGGTGGAATGTCCTTGTGCAGAATTTTTGAGCTGGTGATTGAGTGGGGAAGCGAATAGATCTATTTGTGGCATTCCCCATTTCTTTGTGATGGCCTTGAAGATGTTCGGGTGTAGCATCCATTCGTGAGCATCCGAGGTGGTTCTGCTTAAAATGTCTGCTAGGGTGTTCTCTTTTCCCGGTACAAATATTGCCTGTAACTGGATGTTGTAGCTGAGAGCCAGATTCCAAAGGTCCAAAGTCATTCTGCATAGGGGGTAAGAATGAGTGCCTCCCTGTTTGTTGATGTACCACATGACTGTGGTGTTGTCTGTCCTTATCATCAAATGGCCTTCTTTGAGGAATGGTCTGAAGTTTTGGATTGCCAGTTTTACTGCCAGCATTTCTTTTGGGTTTATGTGCAGGTGCAGCTGGTCCTGAGTCCACAGTCCTTGTATGCGCATTTGTCCAGCATGTGCGCCCCCCATCCTAGGTCTGAGGCGTCCGTTGTGATGGTTTGGCTTGCTCGAAAGTTGTGGAAGGGTAAGCCTGGGTTTGACTGGCATGCTTGAGCCGACCATAGGAACTCCTGTTTGAGGCATGGGATTAGTGGTATTTCTGTTTCTAAGCTGTGCCTGTGTTGAGACCATAAATTCTTTAGGTACCACTGTAACTTTCTCATATGCAGTCTGGCATGTGGGACCAAGATTATGCATGATGCCATGAAGCCCAAGGCCTGCAGAACTTTTCTTGCTGTTAGTTTGTTCTGCTTTGTTAATGCCAAGAAGTAGAGAGGGAGCTCTTTTTGTTTTTCTGCAGTTAGGAATGCCATTTGTTTTACTGTGCCCAATTCCGCGCCCAAGAAAGTTCTTGTTTGGGATGGTATCAGCCTTGATTTTTGTAAATTGACTGTGTATCCCAGGGCTTGTAGCAAGTAAATGACCCTTTGTAAATCTGTTGTCAGCTTGCTTTTGTTGTCCGCTTGTAACAGGCAGTCGTCCAGGTATGGATAAATTTGGATTCCCTGTACTCTGCAGTGAGCGATTACTGATGCCAGGCATTTTGTGAATACTCTGGGGGCAGTAGATAAGCCAAAGGGCAATGCTGAGAATTGATAATGCTCTGATCCTGCAAGAAATCTGAGGTATCTTCTGCAATTTGGTCGAATGGGGACGTGCAGGTATGCCTCCTTGAGATCTAGAGTTACCAGCCAACACTCCTTGCCCAGCATGGGAAGAAGTTGCTGGAGGGTCAGCATTTTGAATTTTGGGACAATGATGTATGTGTTTAAGATGGACAGGTCGAGAATAGGTCTCCAGTTTTCTCTTTTCTTGGCACTAGGAAGAGTCTGGAGTAGAATCCTTTGCCCTGTTCTGTTATTGGTACTCTTTCCACAGCTCTCATCTTTGTTAATTCCGCTATCTGCTGCAGAGCTTCTATTTTTGATTTGGAGGCAGGTTTGGCATTCCTCTTTTACTGGTAAGGTGTGGAAGTGGAACCGTAGCCTTGGTCTATGGTTTGCAAAATCCACTTGTCTTTTGTGATATAGTGCCAATTTTTCGAGAATAAGGCTAACTTTCCGCCTAATGGTGCTGCTATCTGCTCCCTGGTAGGCGGAGTCAGAGCCAAGTCACTGTGATTGTCCTGTTGCAGTGGCAGTGGTTGTGTCTGTGCCTCGGTTATTGCCTTGCCACTGTCGTCCTCTGTAGGCACCTCCTCTGGATTGATTTCTGCCCCTAGAGCGTCTATTCCTGCCCCTTTGGGATCTTGTGGAGTCAGGAAAGGACCAATTTTGGCAGGCCAGTTCCTGCTAAACCTTGGGGCTGAACCTGTAAGAAATCTTTAACTGTTTGTACAGATTTTGCCTTTTCTTCCATTTTCTTCATTACCTGCTGGGCAGGTTCCCAAATAGACTGGCCTTATCCATAGGAGCATCTAATAGCTTTGCTTTAACATGATCCGGTAAGACCTGTTCTTTCAACCATGCATGCCTTCTTATCACTGTGCCAGTCATGGCTGATCTAAATGAAGCCTCCAGTGCATCATAGCCACATTTTAAGGAATGGTTACTAACCTGTTGGATGTTATTCACCATTTCTAATACATATTTCTTATCTAAAGATTCATCAGAGGACAGCTTTTTAATTAACTGATCAAGCATAAACTCTTGGTATTGGATCATGTGAAACTGACAGTTTAAAGCTCTAGCTGAGAGTGTAGCAGAGGTGTAGACTGTTTTCCCCCATCTCTCTAAGGACCTGGATTCCCTTTCAGAGGGAATAGGATTTTTTGCTGTGGTCGAGGCTACTGCCTTAGGCCCCTGGGATATAGTTTCGGGGTCTGCAAGTGGGGCCTTGTATAGGTGGTGATGAGTGTCTGGCACTCTGTAAAATCTATCTGGTTTGGCCGGGGCTGGAGGTAAAGAGTCAGGTGCAGTGCAGACATCATTAAATGCATCGTCCACAACAGGCAAAACAGGAGGTATAGCTAAGGGCCTGTGTTGTGGTAGGTGCAGAAAAGTCCTAAGCCTTTTTCTTGAATCTGAGAAATCTTGTCCCTGCCATTGGAATTGTTCTCTCATGGCATGTAAGGTTTCCCCAAAGGAGAATTCCTCTGGTGGAGAGGCAGCTGGAATGGATTCTTCAGCATCGGAATCTTCATAATTGGAAAAAGGAGCCTCTGGCTGGTCTGTAATGTCTGAGTCATCCGCAGAATCATCAGAGGAGACAGGCTCGGGGGGCTCTGCTCTAGGTCTCTTTTCTGGGGGCTGAGAGGCCCTGTCTGGGTGAGATTGGGATCCCCTAATTAGGGATATTAAATCTTCTGCCAGAGTAAGCATTTGTGAACTAGAAGTAGGCCTGTGTGAGGGGGGTTTAACAGGCACTGATTTAGCAGATTTGGCTGCTTTAGCCCTGGCAAAGGCCGTAATAGACATGGCTGCAGGAGGCCTAGCAGCACCACGTGTTGGGGTAGAGACATCCAAAGGGATGGTGTCTGATAAATCACTAGGAACCACAGTTGTAGGCAAAATTTCTGAGGCTGATTCCGGTAAGGTAGCAGGAGCCTCAGTAGTAGTCATGGATTCGGCTGAAGATTGACCAGTTTTCTCGGTTTCGGCCGAAACCGAGACACTCGCTTGCTTAACCGTGGTTGCGGCCGAAACCGCAGACCGCGAGTGTCGGTCTTTTTCTTTGCGTTTTTTAACAATTTGGGTAGTCGGAGGATCCGACGGCATAATGTACGCAAAATCTGAGCCGAAAAACTGTTCAGCAAACTCCGACCGACGCCTAAGCGTTGCCGGTTGAAGGAAGCACAGGCCGAACAGGCTGCTATGTCGTGGTCTGGGCCTAAGCAAGGCAAACAGTAAGAGTGGAAATCTTTATGAGGTATTTGTTTCCCACAAGTTAAACAGTTATTGACTTTTCTGACATCAGCTGAGGCAAGAAAGAGTCCCCAACGGGTACTTAGCTTTAGAAGTCTTGAGTAGTATTCGTAGTAGTAATCTCTGGATCTGACCGACCGGCACTTGCGAACAGCTTCTGCTTGGCCACGCGGCAAGAAAGACTGAGGAAAATGGCGTCGGCTGATGCCTTTATACCCGAAGACCAGCAGAGATGACGTCGGGTGGAGTGCGACATCAGCCGAAGCCGGACCCAGACTTTGGAATCCGGCCGACCGAAGGGCTGCCTGACGACAGGACAACCCATTTGTTATGACTGCAGATGCATCCATGAAGGACATCCCCAACCCTACACATTACATTATTAAAAAAAAAAACTTTTCCTAATAGCCCCACTATGCAAAGTGTGTCTGTTAGTAAGTGATTATTTTGTTTTTGGTTCACTGATTGCAAAAGAAAACAGTGTTTACTGGTTGTTTCAGCAAGTTTTTCATTTAGGTAAGTATTTTGTTGATGTGCTGACATTAATATAATGTGCACTGATATTTCTGGACATTGACATCTAATATTATATATATATATATATATATATATATATATATATATATATATATATATATATATATATATATATCTGTATATGTAGACACAGATATATGTGTGTGTGCCTCCACAGTACAGTGGTAGAACAGTGGACTCCAGAAAACAGGTACATATATAGATAGATGGGTCTACTTCAAAACATTGAAATCTCATAACACTGAAATTCAAAACATTGAGACTCATAACATCAAAAATACAGAACACTAAAACCCAAAACAACAAAGACTCAGAACACTGAAAGTATACTTTATAAGATACAAAATTAGGTTCCCTATTAGATGAATGAACGCTTAAAATGTTGAGTCCACGTCAACATGCTCGACAGCTTTTAAGCAAACATTCATCTAAGCGAAACCTCAGAATGTTGAAACAAGGAGTTTCGAAAAGTTATAGTTGGCCAGTTGTCAGGAAGCCAACAGCTGACGTCAGAATGTTCACCTTGTCTAGCCATTCTTACAGTCCTCCACTGTTGTGCTGTCTTGTCTTTCACCCTGTGTAATGTTATGACAGTCCCCCACTGTGGTGTGATCCCGGAGTTGGTATATTTAAGTAGGGGTGTGTGGTTTTTTTGGGGGGGGTTGTAATGGTGTACAGTACATTTTCGCCATCAGCCGTTGGCTTCCTGACAGCTGGCCAGCTATAACATCTCAAAACTCCTTGTTTCGACATTCTGGGGTTTTGCTTAGATGAATGTCGGCTTAAAAGCTTTTGAGCATGTCGTACTCGACATTTTAAGCATTCGTTCATCTAATATAGACCCGAAAACTACAATGCACATGTAAATAACATCCCCTCCACCTATAACAGCACTAAAGTAAGAAACACATTTTTTATTACATTTCTGCAGGGGGGGGCAAGCCTCCTATACCCATGTGGGAGAATCACCCCCCCCCCCGGTAAATTAAATATACCAACTCCTAGATCGCACTGCAGTGGAAAAAAGTTAATTTCCTAACACCACTGTAACATGATCACCATACAGAATGTTAACATATGAAGGTGTTGCTTTCATGGAAGTTAAGTTAGCGTTCTGAGAAGTGCTGCGAGAAGTGAATAGGGGAAAAAGTGTTTATTTCGCCAATCTGTACATATTTTTAGGCCATACAGGTAAATGATTTAGACATTATGTTTACATTCTGTATGGCGATTGCGATACAGTGAGGTTAAGAAATTAACTTTTTTCCACTGTAATGTGATCTTTGAGTTGGTATATTAAATTTATGGGGGTGTGGTGTTGTTATAGGTGGAGGGGATGTTATTTACATCTCTGCTGTAGTTTTCAGTCTTATGATGCAATGTTTCGTTGTTTTCGGTTTTCGATGTTATGGTCTCAGTGTTTTGAAGTTCAATGTTATGAGATTTTAATGTTTTGAAGTAGACCCAGATAATAGATTAATAGACAGACAGACAGATACCGTGATCCTAAATATCCATCAAAAGCACAAATCATCAATCCTAAAATCGACTGAAAATCATTGAAAATAAAACACATTTCTCCATAAAGAATAAAAAAATAAAAAAAGAAGTTATGTTCTTACCATAATGTTCCATGTGAGTTGTTCATCTCGCCTTTGTTCTTACACACGGGTTCGGAGCCAATCCCTCGGCTCCGAGTTGGCCACATTCCAAGCTCTGCGTCTAAGAGAAGCTCGAGGCACAGTCCCTATCCCATGATCCTCTCCTGCTAACCCTCAGATCTAGTTTGCTATGAAAACCGGACAACAGAAGACATATTCCCTTACACATGCATACGTATTTATACACATATATTACCTAGAGACAGTCAGTCTAAGGGGACCACGAGAAAGACAACCAGCCACCAGTCGTACCTGTTCATCCAGAACATGGTGGGGGAAGGAGGGCGGGAATGTAAGAACAAAGGCGAGATGAACAACTCACATGGAACGTTATGGTAATAACATAACTTCTTTATGTGAATTTGTTCGATCTCGCCATTTGTTCTTACACATGGGTAGCGTCCCTAGCACCCCAAACTTCGGGTGTCTCACGGGAGAACATTCCTGAGAACAGTGGAACCAAAGGAAGCCCTGTCCCTAGAGGCCCTGTCCACTTTGTAATGAGTGATAAAGGTATGAGGTTTAGCCCAGGTAGCCGCTGCACAAATGGTATCTATTGGTAAATGAGCAGCATGGGCTAGGAAAGTAGAAACAGCTCTAGTAGAATGAGCTTTAGCTTTGAGTGGAATAGACTGATTGGAAGATGAATAAACAAAGTTTATGCAGTCTGAAAGCCATTTGGATAACGTGATTTTTGATACTTCAAGTCCTTTCTTACTATCCGCATGCGAAACTAAAAGTTGATCCGATTTCGGAATTCTTTTGTCCTGTCCAGGAAAAATCTCAGCTGTCTGTGCACGTCCAATTTGTGTAACATGTATTCCAATTTATTGGTATGGTGCCTGAAAAAGGTAGGACGTTCTATGGACTGATTAAGATTAGATTCTGAGCAGACTTTTGGTAGAAAGGACAGATTAGTACGTAAGGAGACCCTGTCTGGGTGAAAGATTAGATACGGGGGTCTAATTGACAGTGCTTGCAGCTCTGAGACTCTGCGAGCTGAAGTGATTGCAACAAGAAACAGGGTTTTCCAGGAAAGATATTTAAGTGGGCATGACGAGGCTGGTTCAAAGGGTGATAACATGAGCTGAGATAGCATTAGATTTAAGTTCCAAGGAAAAAACAGACTTCGCATGGGTGGTCGGAGATGATAAGTTCTCTTCATGAAAGCTCTACAAAGTCTATAAGACATAATCGTAGAGCCCCCCTTCACCAACATGAAAATTAGATATGGCAGCCAGATGTACCCTTATGGTGGATGTTGAAGCCCCTTGATGAAAAAGAGTAGATAGAAAATCTAGAACCTTATGAATAGGAGCAACCAAGGGATCAATACCTTGTCTGGAAGCCCAACACATGAAATGTTTCCAATTGCTCTTGTATAATTTTCTAGTGGAGGCTTTGTGGGAAGAGATCAAAATATGTTGTACTGCTGGAGACAAGAGATCTGACCTGGCTAAGCTGGGAAGTGGAACAGCCATGCTGTCAATTTGAGGGATGAAAGAGAGGGGTGAAGAACTCCTGACAAGTGGGTCAGAAGGTCTGGCACTGGGTCCAGAGTCCAAGGTTCCTCTATTTGGTAAGCCTGAAGAAAGGGGAACCAGATTTGTCGAGGCCAGAAATTTCGAGATTTGTGGAACAGGAGGAAAGGCATATAGGAGACCCGGGGGCCAATCGTGCACAAGTGCATCCCTGGGGGTGGCTCCCGGTGGGGGAAGTAGGGCAAAATAGCTTCTGCATTTGGCATTCAGGGGGGATGCAAAAAGGTCTCAGCAAGGCTGGCTCCATCTGCAGAAAATCCTCTCTGCTACTTGATTTTTGAGGGACCACTTGTGAGGTAACAGGATGGCTCTGCTCAACCTGTCCGCTATTATGTTGGATGTCCCCGGGATGTGCGTTGCTATGAGAAAGCGTCCGGTGGACACAGCCCATCGCCAGATTCTCAGGGCCTCTCTACATAAGGGGTAAGACCCGGTTCCTCCTTGTTTATTTATGTACCAGACCACTGACATGTTGTCTGTCTGAATTGCAACTGTTCCCGGAGGTATGTAGTCGTGAAAGTGTTGCAACGCCAGGAACACTGCCCTCAATTCCAGGACATTGATGTGCAGGTTGTACTCTATTTTTGACCACTCGCCTTGAACTGTTCTCCCCTGAAAAAGTCCACCCCACCCTATCAGGGAAGCATCCGTGGTCACTGTGGCTATGGGGGGGGGGAGCACGAACAGTCGGCCTATCGTAAGCTCGTGGCTGTTCATCCGCCATTGAAGATCCCGTCTGCAAGAGTCCGTGAGCAGGATGTTGTGTGACAACATTAGCCATTGGTAAGACCACTGTGTGAAGAGTAGCCATTGGAGGATCCTCATGTGCATTCTCCCTAGGGGACCGCGATAAGGGTAGCTGCCATATTGCCTAATACTTTCAGGACCCATGCAGCGGGGACTCTTTTGTTTTGTAGAAGAGTAGAAATCTGTTCCCTTAAGGCTGAAAATAGAAGTTATGTTCTTACCATAACGTTCCATGTTAGTTGTCTTCTTCTCGCCTTCTTTCTTGCTGGATGGGTTCGGAGCCGACCTCGGCTCCACTGCCACTCTAAAAGCTCGAGAGTTGGTTCCACTGGCTCGAGGCTCCCCTTATATCCCACAATGCTAGGCGGTATTACCTCAGATCTCGTTTGTAAGCTAGGCCCAGCCAATAATAAATCCAGAACTACTGGAAATGGGAAAAACCCACCTTTATAAAAAGAAAGGAAGAAGGTGACCTGAAACCTGATGAAGGAATATATGCATAGTATAGCATATACATATATACAATAGAGGTGGTAGAAAGAGAGGTCACAATCAAACTCCTCTAGGTCTGTCCAGGCTAGGGGGAAGGAGGGTGGGGCGAAGAAAGAAGCGAGAAGAAGACAACTAACATGGAACGTTATGGTAAGAACATAACTTCTATATGTTAAGTTGTCTATCTCGCCTTCATTCTTGCTGGATGGGACCGCGTCCCTAGCACCTTGTCCCGGGTGGCCTATCGGAACAGACTCTTGAGAACAGTGGAACCAAAGTTAGCTCTATGTCTAGAAGCTAAATCCAACTTATAATGAGAAATGAAAGTGTGAGGAGTAGCCCAAGTAGCCGCTGCACAAATGGTGTCAATAGGCAGCCTGTCTTGGAAGGCTATAGAAGTAGCCAAAGCTCTGGTGGAGTGGGCCTTAGGTTTGTTAGGCAGCCTTTGGTGTCTAATTTCATAAACAAAGGAAATCGGAGATGTTAGCCATCTGGAGAGTGATACCTTCGAAACTGAAAGTCCCTTTCTGCCTTCTGCATAAGAGACAAACAACTGGTCAGTTTTTCTGATCTGTTTGGTCCTATCCAAATAATACCTTAACTGACGATGAACATCTAGCCAATGCAATTTTTGTTCAGACCTGTTAGAAAGTTAGGAAAAAACACAGGGAGATCAATGCTTTGATTTAGGTTAGGTAAAAAAGATGGATTGGTTCGTAAGGATACCCTGTCTTTATGAAACAACAGATACGGTGGTCGACAGCTGAGTGCATGAAGTTCTGATACCCTTCTAGCTGAAGTAACGGCTACCAGAAAGAGAGTCTTCCATGATAGCAATTTCAATGAACAGGAAGCTGCAGGTTCGAAAGGGGGAAGAATCAAAGATGTAAGAACTAAATTAAGGTCCCAAGAAGGAGGAGGATTTCTTATAGGAGGTCTGAGAAGAAAAACTCCCTTCAAAAAGGCTTTGCAAAGCTTGTGAGACATGATGGCAGAATCTGAAATGCCCACATGAAAGTTAGATATAGCTGCCAATTGGACTTTGAGAGTAGAAGGAGATGAACCTGCGTGAAAGAGTTCAGCTAGAAAATCAAGAACTATTTGGATAGGAGCAGTGAAAGGATCTAAGTCCCTTCCTTGAGCCCAATAGGCAAAACGTTTCCACTTACTAAGATAAATCTTCCGAGTGGAAGATTTATGGGAAGCTATCAAAATATCTCGAACAGTGTGAGATATTTGAGGAAGCCTGGCTAAGGTAGGAACTGGAGGAACCAAGCAGTGAGGTTCAAAGATGTGAGGGAGCGAGGAAACTGACCCGACTGATGGATCAAAAGATCTGGAACTAGGTCCAGATGCCAGGGTTGCTCCAACAGAAATTGATGAAGAAAGGGGAACCAAACCTGTCGAGACCAGTAAGGAGCAATGAGGATCAATGAGGCCTTCTGAGCGATAGCTTTCTGTATCACTTGAGAGATTAGTGGGAAGGCAGGGAATGCATACAGAAGTCCCCGGGGCCAAACTTGGACTAGAGCGTCTCTGCTGGGCTGGCCTGGTAAGGGGAAGAGGGTGAAATAATCTTGGCACTTGCTGTTTTGGGGAGTAGCAAAAAGGTCGCAGCAAGGCTGACCCCACTTGAGAAAAACTTTCTCCAAGATAGAATCTTTCAGAGACCACTCGTGAGGCATGAGGATAGCTCTGCTCAACTTGTCCGCGATAAGATTGGACTTCCCGGGAATGTGCGTTGCTATTAGAAACCGCTGAGAAGAAATTGCCCATTGCCACAGTCTGAGTGCTTCTCGACATAGGGGGTAGGACTTGGTTCCGCCTTGTTTGTTGATATACCACACTACAGACATGTTGTCCGTCTGAATTGCTATCGTTCCCAAGGGAAGAGAGTCTTGAAGGGCTTGCAACGCTAAAAGCACTGCTCTCATCTCTAGAACATTTATATGCAAGTGGCGTTCGAATGGTTGCCATATGCCCTGGACTGTTCTGCCCTGATAATGCCCCCCCCACCCGATCAGGGAGGCGTCCGTTGTCAGAGTAGCAACCGGAGGGGGAAGGACAAAGGGTCTTCCTAGGAAGAGCTGGGGGGAAGAAATCCACCAAAGAAGATGATTCCTGCATGCTTGCGTAATCACAATGGTGTGAGACATCGGAAGTTGCTGGTACGACCACTGTGTGAAGAGCATCCATTGAAGGATTCTCATGTGAAATCTGGCTAAAAGAAGTAGAGGGATAGCAGCCGCCATAATCCCCAGTACATTTAGAACCAATCTGACTTTGACTCTGTTGCTGTGGAATAGAAGGGAGACCAGTTTGTGTATGTCTGCTATTCTTTGGTCTGTAAGTCTTGCAGACATGTTGACTGTATCTAGATTTGCGCCTATGAAGGTAATAACACGACAAGGCAACAAAACAGACTTTTCGCAATTTACTGAGATACCTAACTTTTGAAAAATGCGAAAGGCGTAGTCTCTGGCAATCAGAAGAAGATGCTTGGTAGGAGCTGTGAGGAGCCAGTCGTCTAAGTATGGAAACACCTGGAATCCTTGACGTCTCAGATGAGAAGCTACCACTGCCATGCATTTGGTAAACACCCGGGGGGCAGTGGTGAGTCCAAAGGGCAGGGCTCTGAATTGAAAGTGACTGGTTCCCAGCCTGAAGAGGAGGAATCTTCTGGAGCGTCTGTTCATTTTTATATGATAGTACGCATCCTGAAGGTCTATAGAGCACATCCAGTTTTCCTTTCCCAATAGGGGAAGGATGGATTGTAGCGTAACCATCCGAAATCTTGTTTTCTTGACAGACTTGTTCAAGATACTGAGATCCAAAATTGGTCTCCAGTCTCCTGTTTTCTTTGGAACTAAAAAGAACCTGGAGTAGATTCCGGATCCTTGCTGGTCTGCTGGAACTGGCTGAATGGCTCTTTTTGCAAGCAGCTTTGAAATTTCCAATGCTGCTAGATCCCTTTGAGCGGGTGGAACATCTGGAAGGGATTTTTTGGATTGGTTTGGAATGCGAAAGAACGGAATGGAATAGCCTTCGGAAATGATGGACTGTACCCACTTGTCTTGAGTTAGGGATCGCCAGGCTTCTGGGTACAGTGATAATCTTCCCCCGACTGCCTCCGAAGGTGGACAGTCGGGCAACACCTCAGGGATGCTGGAAGGGCTTATCGGAAAAGGTTTCTCGATTGCCCTGGTTCTGCGGACCCCCCCTGCCTCTAGGGCGACGTCTACCATTATTGTTCCCCTCTGCCTCTAGAGGGGAACCGACTCTGTTCGTCAGGCAAAGTTCCTTGAGATTGTTTGCGGAACCACATCTTTCCACTTTTCTGGCCTTTGGGGTAAGGTCTAGAAGGAGTAGAAAACGGACTCCGACGGCAGAAAGGGTTTTGCCATCTGTCTCGCACCTTGTCAAGGTTTCTTTCACTTGAGGACCAAAAACAGACAATCCATCAAACGGGGAATTAGTGAAAGACGTTTTAAAGGGGTCCAAAATTGCACAGCCGCATCCAGGCATGCCGGCGTAAGGCCACACCTGTCCCTGCGGCTCTGCTCGCTCCATCAGCCGCATATGAAAGGAGGCACATGGAGGAGTTAGCTATAGAATTTAGGGTAGCCAGCTGAGTGTTCATCTTATCCTGAAAACCTGCAGCTGTAGGATCCTTTAACATCTCACTCGCTTCCTTGATCAGGTCTCTTTGAAGACGAGTGAAATGACAGAGGTAGTTCAGCGAACGCATAGCAAAGGTCGCTGACGAAAACATCCGCTTCCCATACCTGTCCATAGACCTAGATTCCTTGTTAGGAGGATGGACAGGCACCGAAGGATCAGCTAGCTCCTTCTTAGTGGCAGCAGCTACCACCATAGCATCCACAGAAACTCCTTTAGTCAGAAATTGCTTATCTGCTGGTGCTGTGATAAACTTTGAAGGTCTCCTGGGGGTAGGGTCCACAGAGTCAGGAGCCGTCCAAGCCTTTTTAGCTACCACCTGCATGAGGGGGTCAAAAGGGGGGGACACCCAGGAGGTGGAAGGGCGAGAGCCAAACGCCTCAAGATACACAGATTCATCCTCCGAAGGGTTAAGGGCTGGCCAATTTCCCCTCTGTTTCAGGATCTCTAGAATGTCTGCAAAGGAGACATCCTCAGAAGGGGAACGGGGGGAACCCTCGAATCCTCTAAATCTGTGTCAGAGGTGACAGACTCAGGTGAGTCTATGTGCTTCCTCTTACACTTTCTCTTCCTAGGGGGCCTCCCCTGCCAATTCAGGAGAGGCCTCGGAAGAGGATGAGATCCCCACAGGGGATTCTTGAGGAGCTGGCTCTCTGCGGTCTGGGATGAGGGAGTGAGTAGACATAACCTGAGGCACCGAAGAGGGAGGGGCGGACGGAGCCGACTGTGGAGTTGAACCAGGTTCCAATACACTCCGCATGACCTCGAACGCACCTCTGTCAGGCAGAGCCAGAGGTCCCCGCTCCAAAAAGCTGAAAACCTCCCTCGGCACCGACAGCGATGGCTCCGAGGCCGATGTTGGAGCCGAACTCACCAGCGCCGAAGCACCGAGAGGGAGAGCGGGGTCGGACAAGGGTCCGATGCCACTCACCCCCTCGGAGCCGACGAGGGAAGTCCGGCGCCGAGATTCTTCCAAGGAAGAAATCAGAGCCAACGACGGAGCCGAAGACAATTGTATCGGCTCCGACGGTATCACAGTCTCGGGTCCAAAACGCCCCGGCTCCGAGCTCAAAGGAGCCGGAGGAGGAATATTCTGAGATATAGGGTTGAGCATCGACTGATGAGTCGGGCTCTGAAGCATCTGGGCCAGTGCCTCGGACTTAAGAAGTCGACTCACTACCCTCTGAAGGTCATGGTCCGAAAGCCTCGAAGACCTAGAGGAATGAGATCTGTGGCTCCGTTCAGACAGCAGGGGAGAAGCTGGAGCCGAATGAACGGAGCCGAGGGACGGTGACCTTGACCTCTTCCTAGATGTCGGCTCCGAAAGCCTGATCGGAGCCGACGTAGCAATTTCCAAAACCTCGGCTCCGGCCGGAGCCGAGAGAACCACCGAAGTGGAAGTTAGAGTCTCATCGGCTCCAGCTGGAGCCGATGCAGGAGTAGACTTAGAAGTCTTAGGTGCCGACTCAGTAACTGGAGCCGAAGACCTAGAAGCCTTAGAGGGTTTGCCCGAAGATGCAGTCGTGGGACCCTCAGGCTTTAACAAGCCCTGTAAAATAAGCTTGTTCTTTCTTTCCTGCAGGACTCTAGGGCTGAAGCCATGGCATACAGCACAGGAGTCCTGCAGGTGTAAAGGTCCCAGGCAGTACACACAAGAAGTGTGACCGTCTGTCAGAGACATTTTCTGACAGCACGAGTCACACTTCTTGAAGCCTGAGACCTTCGAATCCTTAGACATGACACTAACAAGTGCAATCACACTCAACACAAACACACCGATTACACTGTAGAGTAAGTAAGGGTAATTTAAACTAATTTAAACTAACTTAAACTGATTAGAAAGTTAAGTCCCTACAGAAAAACACACACACTCTCTGAGGGAAAGGAGGGCCCGAAGGCCTAAGGGAAGAACAGATAAGTTCTTGTGGTAAGGAGTGGGAGAAAAACACAGGAAAGGGAATAGAAACCTTTAAAATAAGGGGATACTAACCAAAAAACTAATTTAAAAGGGGTTTAGCTAAGTTTTTAAACTATTTGGTTTCACTAACCTGGAGCCGGTAAAAGCAACACACCTCGATAGCTGTAGCGGCAAATGAGATCTGAGGTAATACCGCCTAGCATTGTGGGATATAAGGGGAGCCTCGAGCCGGTGGAACCAACTCTCGAGCTTTTAGAGTGGCCGAGTCGGAGCCGAGGTCGGCTCCGAACCCATCCAGCAAGAATGAAGGCGAGATAGACAACTTAACATCTCGTGTTTGGGGAAGCCGGATCAGAGTTAAGGTAGTGTCCAATTCCACTCCTATGAATGATATATGCTGTGAGAGCAGTAAGGCAGACTTTTCGAAGTTCAGTGTTATGCCTAAATGAGAACAGGGATCGATTGTATAGTCCCTGGCTTGTAATAGATGATGCCTGGTGGTGGCGGTAAGGAGCCAGTCATCTAAGTATGGAAACACCTGGAATCCTAGTCATCTCAGGTGGGACGCCACTACTGCCATGCACTTGGTGAACACCCTGGGGGCTGAGGTGAGGCCAAAGGGCAGAGCTCGAAACTGAAAATGACTGGCTCCCAGCCGGAAGCGTAGGTGATCTCTGGATGGCCTGGCCATTTTTATGTGGTAGTACGCATCCTTGAGTTCTATAGAGCACATCCAATCGTTCATTTGAAGAAATGGAAGGATCGATTGTAGTGTGACCATCCGGAATTTTTCCTTCTTCACGAAGGTATTGAGTTTGCTGAGGTCCAGTATTGGCCTCCAGTCCCCTGTTTTCTTTGGAACTAAAAAGAACCTTGAGTAAGTTCTGGATCCTATTTGGTCCGCCGGGACTGGCTAGATGACTCTTTTTTTCTAACAGCCTTTGTATTTCTATGGCTGCCTGATCCCTCAGATTGGGTGGAACATCTGGGAATCTTTTTTGGATGGGAGGATTGTTTAAGAAAGGGATGTTGTATCCTGTGGTTATTATGCTTTTTACCCAGGAATCTGAAGTGAGATTTAGCCAGGCCTCTGGGTATAAAGCCAAGCGACCCCCAACTGCCTCCAGAGCAGGACAGCCAGACCTCCACTCAGGAGTGCTGGAAGGGCTTACCAGGGACGGTGTCCCTGTCGCCCTGGTTCTGCAGACCCCCTCTGCTACCTGGGCGGCATCTTCCATTCCTTCCCCCTTCTCTGGAGGGGGTTTCACTAGCTGTAGATTGGAAAGCTCCCTGAGTTTTCCGGAACCACATTTTTCCACCTCTTTGACCTTTGGGGTATGGTCGAGAAGGGGCGGAAAAACGGACCTCTACGGCAGACAGGGTCTTTCCTTCTTGCTCAAAACTAGTGAGCGTCTCCTTCACTTTGGGCCCAAACAAGGAGGAGCCATCAAAAGGGGCATTAGTAAAGGAAGACTTAAAGGCTTCCGCAAAGGAGCACAGGTGCATCCAGGATTGTCTCCTCAGAGCGATCACTGAAGCTGCAGCCCTACTCAATCCTTCAGCTGCATATGAAATGAGCCGCATGGATGAGTTAATGATAGAGTTTAGGGTATTGGGCTGTGCTGTCACCTTGTCTGAGACAGCAGCATCTGTGGTACCCTGTAGAGTATCTCCTAGTTCTTTGAGGAGATCTCTCTGAAGACAGGTAAAATGGGTGAGGTGGTTCAGCGATCGCATGGAAAAAGTCGCAGAACTAAAAATGCGCTTCCCATACCTGTCCATCGTTCTAGAGGCTTTGTTAGGCAGATGAACAGAGGAAGATGCTTCAGACATTTCTTTCTTGGTGGCCACCGCCACCACCATAGCATCAACTGGGACTCCCTTGGTGAGATACGCTTTATCCTGGGGGGCAGTGATGTACTTATTAGGCCTCCGAGGGACTGGTTGCAAGGTGTCAGGGGACTCCCATGCCCTTCGAGCTATTAAATCCATTAACTCGTCGAAGGGCGGAGTTACCTAGGAGGTGGAAGGTTGAGCCCCAAAAGTCTTCAGCAACACTGACTCATCCTCAGTGGGGGCAAGTAACTGCCAGTCACCCCTCTGTTTGAGAATTTCCAGGATGTCGGCAAACGAGACATCCTCGGAGGAGGACCGTGGGGACCCCTCTGACTCATCCAAGTCGGTGTCCGATGTTAACGATTCCTGTGGGGAATCAAGGTGCCTCCTCTTACACAGTCTTTTCCTCTGGACTTCATTAGAGGGGGCATCCGGTGAAGTTTCCGAGGAGCAGGGTTCACTCTCTGGGGCTGACTGAGGCTTTGGGTCTCTACGCTTAGTGGGGACCGGTGGTGCAGAAACACGCACACACACACACACACACACACACACACACAGTAATACTATCGCTATACTAAGAAAAAAACCTTATAATGTTTAACTTTTAGAAATATATATATAAAATTTTAATATAGAAAAAGGTATACTGGCCCGAGCTCTCACTCGACGATGAGACCTGTTGCAGCAGCAAACTAGATCTGAGGGTTAGCAGGAGAGGATCATGGGATAGGGACTGTGCCTTGAGCTTCTCTTAGACGCAGAGCTTGGAATGTGGCCGACTCGGAGCCGAGGGATTGGCTCCGAACCCGTGTGTAAGAACAAATGGCAAGGTCGAACAACTTCACATCAAATATTTTTGCCCCTGCTAATTATTGAGATCACACTACAGTGGAGAAAGGACACATTTCCCAATCCCCACTATGTTGTAATCTCTAATGTAAACAACTGGCATTTTTCAAATAGCTGATTTTAGATCAGCTGTACAACCTCTCTCCCTCCCCATTGATGAAAACACTCAACAAAACTCTGTGCACCCATCAATCTATCTGTCTATTTGCACACACACTCTCACACACACACACACACACACACACACACACACACACACACACACACACACACACACACACACACACACTTTCCAGAGGCTGGAGCCCTCTGCCCATTGCATTTGGCCTCACAACACCCTTGGGCTGTCTATTATCTCCCTGTAATATGCACCCTGTTGGACATTATTGCATGTTTAGTAATAATGCCTATTCTTTTTCTGTTTTCTATTGTAAATGGTTTGGTAGAAGACATGAGTATGTGTAAAGTGTGCATTTTTTGTAACACTTACAAAGAACTGGTAAAGCAGGATACATCTTCTTAAAATCAGCAGCAAACCATGAACATGAACATCCAGAACCATGACAAAATGTAGTACAATAAAGCAAAACACACATTCAAAAACTTTCAAATACATTTACAAACTTTTTCATGCAACTGAAAAAGGGTCTGAAACTGACAACGCTAAGTACCTGCAAGGCCAAAAGGACTTGATGGTGTATGTTAAACAGCAAATTGTATATTCAGAAATAGGATGTAAGGACAGTAAACTGGCTTGATCAAATGAATGACTGACTGAATTGGGGGATGAAGCATGAAAAATAAATTAATATTATATGGTGTTTCAAAGGGAGAAGAGAAAAGTGATTTGTTGGAATATGTATGTTACAAAATGGTGAAATGGTTTGGTTTTACTAAGGACACTTTGTGAGTTACATCAACAAAATGCTTGCCAGAAAGAGAAGTCAGGTATGGAAAGCCCAGGTCAATTTGATGGAGTTTTTCTCTTGTTACAAGACAGAACAAGTGTTGTGAAAATTGTGGCTGTGAGGCAGAAAAACAACAGTAACAGGGAGAAAGGGTTTTGTGGAGTAAGAGTATTCAGAAACAATTTCATTGGGTTGTTAATGAGATGTAAATGCAAAGAATAAAAATGTAGGTTGCTATCACCTGCAACATTAAAGGTATTTTGGAATGAAAAAGTGATGGTGTTCGACAACCTTGCTGAGGCTATTAAAATAAAAAATAAAACAAGATGAAGGAGCTACCAGTGAGAGCGACACACTTGAATATGGAGTAAAATGGAAAAGTTCACAACTGAATTGAAGGACGCTGATACATCCAAGAAAGTGCAAGATAAGAGTGAGGAAATACACAGTTCAGTGATTGCCCTATTTGCAGCAGTGTATTTGTTATATCTGTAGCATGAACTAATAGTCTGTGGGAAGTCAAAAACTGTAAATTTTGCAGTATATAATTAAGACTAAAACATAAAGAGGCAGACATTGGTAATATCCTGAAAAAGCAGCAAACAAATTGTTCAGACTTTTTACTGAATGTACCATAAAGATGTATTTTTCTTCCCTGGTGGGTTGAGAGAAATTGAAATTTATAAGCTGCTATATTCTAAAGACAAATGAACAATTAAAAAGCAGATAATGAAATGTCCCATTTGAGGCTACAAAATTTCTTTATATTCTGTTTTTTTTTTTTTACTGAAAGTGCCACAAAGGGGAAATGTTCCCTTTTCTCATTCTCTCTTGTATATGCTATTTTTCAAGAATGAAACTTCCATTTCAAATAAGGTGAGATTTTTCAAATGGCAGAGTGCATGCACAAATCAAGGGGTCTATACAATTTAATATGAATGATATGGGGGGGGGGTTAAAACAGAACAGCCTAGTGCTATCTTGAAGTTGAAAGAAAAGTGGGATTTTATCCCTCAGTAGAAATATAACTGTATCTGTGATAAGTTTATCCTGCATATGAAGGAGTGTATTATTATTTGGGTGCACAAGGTATATACTCATTCTGAACATTTGAATATCTAGGTGAGATTTAAATTATTTTTGAATATTAGGAATTTGTTGTTGATAATTATCAAATCTTTCATTTCCATGTATGATAACAATAATGAAACAATAGGCCAGATTAATAAAGGTTATCAAAAAGTGTACACTATATGCAAATGGAGTAGTGTAACCTTTCTGAGTAAATACAGAGCACAAATATTGTGGTAGGGCTATTTTTGAATCCAGGAAGTGTACACTTTGTGGTAACCTTTATGAATTTGGCCTAATGTCTTTGAAAGAATTATTCTAAAAGTAAGAGATTGTTGAAATACAAAATGGTTCGCTTTCAATTTATAAGTGATTACTTGTGGTTAATAATGTTCATTTTAAAAAATTTATATTAATAAATAGTTTTAAATATTTACAACTATGACATCTTGTCAGGAGTCTTATGGTTAATGTAGTACTGCTGTTTGTCCACCTTAGGTAATAAAATTATAAGGCTGCCTGTTGGAGTATGATACTAGAGTGAAATGAAAGCTAGATATGATTGTATAAATAGAAATATCATGAAATAAAACAGAGAAACATAAAACTATCAAGGAAATAGTGGGTTTCTGAGTGGTGAAAAGACTATGGTACAGAAAGGAATAGGGTAAATGTATGAGTGATTTGGTGGACAGAGCAATGGTGCAGGATTATGTATATAAGATGGTGTGTGGTCAGCTACTTGACTGCTGAATGGTAGTGTGGAAAGAGTTGCTGTATCTTTCGGCTTTTCCTGGTTAGGGGTCGCCACAGCAGAACTCCGGTCCACTAATGATTGGCAGTAGATTTTTACATACCGACTTGCCAGGCCTGATGCACAACCTTCAACGACGGTACGCCCACTCACGCATGTCACCACACAGAAGACACTTTAGCTGAGAATCGAACAGGACAATGTCTTACTGTGAGGCGACAACGCTACCGCAGCACCAGAAAGAGTAAAATGTTAAAAAAGAGGTTATGTTATACCCGTTTCTTTTTTTTTTTTTACTGTGGAACATGAATCCGCTTATAGATGAGATCTAGGTGCCAAATAGTGATACAGAACAAGTTAAGTGAAAAAACATGCCCCCCCCCCACACACACACACACAACCCATTCCTGTTGCAAAGATGACAGTGTCAGTGGTGAGAAAGGATAAGGCTGATTATGGGTACATAGAATATCTGGAATGATGTTTGTAAGAATGGTCACAACATACAAAAGGTACAAGTGGCAAGTATATCTACATTCTCTAAGAGTCAAGTCTCTGAGCTAAAAGTTCCTGATGCACAGAATGTTGATGGCTGTTTTGTATGAGAAATCAATGCTGGTGCATTTTTATGTATGCAACAGCAGTAATTTATTTTATTTTGGAGACTTCTTTTTTCATTTTTGGAGTTATGACATGGAAGTCTGGGGTTGTTGGGGGCTTGCTTCTCATGTGAAGGTTGCAGAGGACAATCTCCTCTGCATAACTACTTATGGGTTATTTTTTTAGCACTGAAGTTTTCAGTTATCTGTGTTGGGTGACTTTCCTCACTGACTAATAATTTAAACTTTCATAGTGGAACCGAGTGGCTACTTGTTTTGAGTTATTAAACGAATTTTGGATCACAAACAGCAAATCTCAAATATGATCATGTATCTTGGCTGGAGGAGGCAAATCTTGACAACATGCCATTCAAGTATCCGAATGGAAACCATATGCAAACATTTTGTTGTTACTTTCTTTCTAGGACAGCAAAAAAACAGTTTGTTATTAAAACATGTACAACTTAGCTTGTCATTGTGGTTATTCTATGTGTTCCATTTGAACTTTATTATGCTTGTTTCTGTGTCTGATTCTCTGTTTCTTACTGGTTTTACTTCTCAGTTTCATTTCTCCAAGCCCTTTGGGTTTCTAACACCATAACATGAGTGGACCCCATTTCTAAGACAGGGTACAATTAACCTTTGTGAAATTAGTATTGTTTCAGTCACTGATGTTAGCCAAAAGTGCTCAACATATTAGCTGTTATGTTTGCTAGTTATATTTTCAGTGCTGGTTGTGCACGTGTGTTCATTTTTTTCCTGTTTGTTATTGTTTTCCTGTTGATTTTTATTTTCATCAAATGATTGTATCATTCATCTTATGTCTTCTCTTCTGTCTTGAGCCTCTCGTTTAAAATCTTTGTTGTACATCTTTGTTTTGTTAGAAATATTTCCTTTTGTTGTTCAGGTATCTGCATGTTGAAAAAGAAACACAACATGTTCATTTCCTCCTTAGTGTCTGCATTTTGCCGTTTTCTACTACATTATATTATCTGATTTAAAAAAATAAGTCAGCTACAATACAACTATTGTTTGTCTTATTTTTATTGAGTTACCTTCCTTTTGTTTTTATAACAGTACTTTTTTCCATGTGTCTGTGTTACTCCCAAAGATCTTGCTTAAAGGAGCACTATCTCGTTTCTGAAATCAGCTGCTTGCCTGAGTACTTTGTTTACATTTTAGAGCTTTGTAAGTCACATGTTCACACAGAAGCAGAATTTTCAGATTAGCTTTTTTGCATACAGCAGGCCAGCCTTCACAAACTTCAGCAGGGGAAGTGCTAACAGTTTGTCCTTTTGTATTTTCCTTCCCCCACCCATAGGCTGTTAGATTAGCTGAATGATTTAGCCTCAGCCAGAGATGCTATCTAGTCACACTCAGATCTGCAGCCTTTGCAGTAGTAAAATTACATCTTTAGTATGCACTTGTTTTTTTGTAAAACTTAGTGGAATGATTATCCCAGCTACGCAATTGAATTTTTTATGTTTGTTTTTGTTTCAGCCTTGCTGCTACATGCTTTTCCCCTTCACTGGTATTCATTTTTCATATGGCCAGCAATAGTGTTGCTTATTAGTGCATGTACTCACGCAGACATACATTTATAAGACAGTTTCTCTCATTTCACAGGGCAGCATTCCTTTGGACAGTTGCATCTTGGAAACAAACCCAAGTTGCAAATGTCCTAAGATTCTAGAAGAATAAAATCTTATAACTCTTATAACGTTTC